>NW_026930629.1:0-43027 GCF_032062105.1 Saccostrea cuccullata
ACCTGTCAAACGTCTGCCGATTTGAACATGCCATGTAAAACATGCAGTAAACACAAAACCTCTTCTGTACCATGTACTGACATCGAAAGCAAGGTAAATGCCGATTTCTAATGATGAAAAATGTAGAGTTGCCCCGGAATTACACGGAAAATCTAGAGAAAACAAGTTTGGCGCAATTTCTGACCTCTTTAGATTTTCCATGTATTTCCGGGATGCCTCTACATTTTACAAAGTCGAAATTGCCACTTCTGTTGCTTTCGATAAACAGGTGCAAGAATCGAAGACGTTTCGGTTCACTGCTTGTTTAAAATGGCACATGTAGGTCAACAGATGATAGGGAGTTGTCATTTAATCATTTTCAAAGCTAGATCTTACCCGACACTGGTAGGGCCATCCTTAAAAAATTGTTTTTTTGCGGTAACGCGACCGACTCACCAAAATCCACCCTACTGGATTTTTTTTAAGGGTTCAAAAAAATTTTTTTTTTTTTACATATCCATTTTCTAATTTTATGCTATTGACATTTTTTTTACGTCCCCATTGCACCTGTAGACGCCGTTTTTAAAAAAGAACTGATGTGTTCTGATATTTGAACTGTTACAATAAAAGATTGGATTCATTAAGAATGCCTTAATTTTCTTGTTTGATTAGTAACTTAAAGTGAAATCTAAGACATAGTTAATACCTCTATATAATCGAAATTTAATTCTGACTTTTTGTCTCCAAAAAAAAAAAAAAAATAAGCCTACCTACCTACCCACACCTAAAATGATGAGGCGCGTTACCGCAAAAAGAAATTTTTTTAAGGATGGCCTAGGGAAGATGTAGATATAGAGGAAAATTAAGTGTGAACCGAGGTACCCCCTGATTTTCAAGATGGCGAGTGACGCTCCTTGACTTTTTATGTACAGTAGATATGACATTTTTTAAAACCTGCTAATTTCGGCGAATTTTTATTTTCATTTAAATGAGGGTATTCAGACACACATAGAAAAACACATAATACACAAAATACACCATCCTGTAACCAAGTGCCTATGTTCATAATCACACACTTGTAGCACTTTAAATAAAAAAAAACAAAACATTAGTTTCTGCCTATGAATTAACCATAAATATGTCTTATGGGAAATTTCAAGTGTTTTAAAAAAACGCTTTTCTAATTGTTTGAACTAAAGATTTCAATACGGGAAATCATTCTCCCTAGCAACCATGTCAGTTAAAAAGGGTATCAGGCCTGTTTGACCTATTTACCTGTTTGCACGAGTCTGTTCACATAGGGTCCGTTTTCTATATTTTTAATTCGCCCTATGTCCCTATCTCGATCGCCCTATTGTAAATATTTTATGTCACCAGTATCATTAGATTTGAATTCATTCCTCTTTCATTTTATTTATTTAAACATGTAAATTAATATTTTCAATATTAATATTTAAAATATGTTTTACGTTGTTACTGTTGGGGCGAGCGCAGTTGTACCATCAAAAACACTTTAAAAATGCCACTTCATACATCAAGCCGCACAAGACATCTCGACTAGCTTTGACATCACACGACGTCACTGAGCTTGTCAGAGCTTACGGAGACAGCTGAGCGTCTGGTTGAAACTATAGACAGGGGCTGACAAATAGATTTTTCAGGCACTTGCCCACGGGCAAGTGCATGGTCAAATTTCACTTGCCCTACTTCAATTTTTACTTGCCCCACCAGCACTTTATATTCATCATGATCATTAATTTGTCTCCAAATTAAAAAAGATTTCAGCCTAGGATTGTTATTTTGAATATTGGCGACATTTAAAACCATCTGCCATTAAGTACTACGTACCATACAATCTGTTAATTGATTGTATGCTGTTTTACGTCCCGTTCCAGAATAATACATGTACTTTCTTTTATAAAGAGATGTAAATTGCTATCATATTTCAGCTATAGTCATGATATCTGCTATTTGTTTAAAATAAGTTTCGGGCTTTTTTTTTCTTCTTATCTCATACCTCGTATGCTTTGACAGTTTTGTACTGAGTTTTTCACTAACATTCTTATGGACGATGTCGATTGTTTTCTGCCTCATAACTGTCAAAACTTTCTTCATTTCTCCAATGCCAATTTGTCACTTTCAATTAAGTGCAAATACATGTACCGTACTTAAAACTTTCGGTAAAACTTAGTTGTAATGAATTGCATAATGATGACACAATTAAACTGGTTCGCATAAGTGTGACAAACAAAGGAAGATAACTCTTACAACAGAATAATTTTAATTTCACGGAAAACTATGACATTTTTAGAAATATTTATTGATTGATTATTTTTAAGCTACTTGCCCACGGGCAAGTGCCTATTAAAAATTCACTTGTCCACCTCCAAAATTTACTAGCCCCGGGCGTCGGGCAATGGGATTTGTCAGAGCCTGATAGATCTAGTGCAATTTTGTTGCTGACTTAGTAATAACTGTAAGAGAACACTTTCTTTGTTAGTTTTTTAAAGGTTCATATCAGGATATATGTTTATAATTGGAAAATAATTTAAGGAAATGGAAAATGGTGTCATAATTATGTTCGACTTTGTGCTAACAAGTTTAAGAGCAAACAGACTCTGGGCGACAGCAGTCTATCCCAAAAGCACTGGTCCGTCGGACAAAACAGGTGAAAATCTTATTGGTCTGATGCACTAACTAGTAAAATGTCTGATTGTCCGAGGCTTGTTTTGGTTGTGTTTTATATTTTATATTTCCTATATCATCATATAGACGCTTAAACTAATACCAAAACATATTATTTAGAACATTTTTTCGATCGTGATTGTTTTAAAACCTGCTTCCGCCACAATGTTTCTAAAATAGTTTGATAGGACAGTACAAGGAAAGAAAATGTAACATTTCAGTTATATTTTAATTTGGTATTTGCATATTGATCATATGATATAAAAAACATCGTTATGATCATTAAGACAAATCAGTGGTACATAGGGAGAAGTCATAACATTTAGTATACACTTCAGTAAAACTTGGTTTACTTAGAACAAACACAGATATATAAATTGGAAATTCACGGATATAGCAAAGTTATCTTGAATCCCCAGCAATATTTAATGAATTTCTTATACGGATATAACGAATTATGGATATAGTGAAGTAATTTCATATGTCCCAGTGACTTCGTTATAACCGAGTTTTACTGTAGTCCTGATTCCTCTTTATGACAATGTGTCCCAGTGACTTCGTTATAACCGAGTTTTACTGTAGTCCTGATTCCCCTTTATGACAATGTGTCCCAGTGACTTCGTTATAACTGAGTTTTACTGTAGTCCAGATTCCCCTTTATGACAATGTGTCCCAGTGACTTCGTTATAACCGAGTTTGACTGTAGTCCAGATTCCCCTTTATGACAATGTGTCCCAGTGACTTCGTTATAACCGAGTTTTACTGTAGTCCAGATTCCCCTTTATGACAATGTGTCCCAGTGACTTCGTTATAACCGAGTTTTACTGTAGTCCTGATTCCCCTTTATGACAATGTGTCCCAGTGACTTCCTTATAACCAAGTTTTACTGTAGTCCAGATTCCCCTTTATGACAATTTTTACTGTATTTAATTTCAGGACCTAGGGCTGGATATCACAGAGGAACAAATAAAAGAAATGGAGAATAACGTAACAAATATTGACTTTGAGCTGGCGGCTGCGGAAGAGAAGAAATTCCGACATGACGTCATGGCCCACGTACACACATTCGGAGCATGTTGTCCCAAGGCAGCGTCCATTATACATTTAGGAGCCACGTCAGCTTATGTAGGAGATAATACTGTAAGGCAGCGTTAATTTTACATCATGGTTTCCAAATATTTTTCCTTCAGATTCTTTGCAAATTAGAACTTCATGACTTATCATTTTCTCATGAGCTACCATGCTTGAGGATGAATATCTCCATTGTTATGTCATAATTCCGAACTTCAAGTCCAAACTATAATGCAAATGTTTTGTTTCAAAAATGATCCTTGAATGATTAATATTTGGCCTGTCATCAGACAAATAATTTAGTTATAAGATATGAATTAAGTTTTGAAAATTCATGAGGTATGTGAATTACAGTGTTTCATACTGCCATATGAAATATAAGTATTGGCACGAAGCATTGTAGCTCATGTCCTCATTAATTCTCAAAAACGAAATTCATTTCTAAATTAACTACTAACTGACTAATTAGGGCCCCGCAAGGATTTGCGGGTGCCCTATAGTAATCACTCTGTCTGTCTGTCTGTCCGTCTGTCATTCTTCCGTCCACAAATTTTCTGTTTTTTCCTTATAACTTTTTTATTGTAGTCCAATTAAGTTCAAATTTGGTATGGTAGTTCAGTAGACAAAAAGACATATTTTGATGCTAAGTTTGTTTCTCTATGTCATCTGGTTTGGAGCTGGGGTGGTGGGGTAGGTTCCTTAACTTTATAGAAGAATGAATTGGCAAAGAGAGATAACTTCTGAAAATGATCCCATTGTAAACTGAATACTGCAATGAATGAGTCCCTTGGGATTAATTAGCTTTCCTCCTGAAGAAAATCCAAAGCATTATCTTTACCTGTCACATTGAGATTAATTACAACCTCTGTCTGCAAATGAAGTTTGTTTTGAAGTTAAGTCCATTTGGAATGCTATGAACACTCTGAAATGTGGATTGAAGTATTTATAAATGTTTTTACTTGATTTTTGTTGAAATACCCTATACAATGAGTTCTGATTTCATTAAAATCTAAAAACAAGAAATAGATTAAAGAAGATATATTTTTTATTTTTATTTATTTATTATGCGCCCAGATCGGTAGATCCCGGGCGTATATTGTTTTTGTCCTGTCTGTTTGTCTGTTTGTCTTTCTGTCTGTTGTCAACTTTAACCTTCGCCATAACTTTTGAACAATAAGAGATAGAGACTTCATATTTGGTATGCATACTCAACTAATAGAGTCCTTTCAAATCACATCAAGGTCAATGACCTTGTGACCTTGACTGTGACCTGTATGCTAAAAATAGCTTTTTCCACTGTTTGTCATAACTTTTGAACCATAAGAGATAGGGACTTCATATTTGGTATGCATACTCCACCGATAAAGTCCTTTCGAATGACGGCAAGGTCAATGATCTTGTAACTTTAACGGACCTATATGCTAAAAATAGCTTTTTACACTTTTTGCCATAACTTTTTAACCATAGGAGATAGGGACTTCATATTTGGTATGCATACTCCACCGCTTAAGTTCTTTCAAATGACACCATGTTCAATGACCTTGTGACCTTGACTGTGACCTATATGCTAAAAATAGCTTTTTCCACTGTTTGTCATAACTTTTGAACCATAGGAGATAGGGACTTCATATTTGGTATGCATACTCCACCAATAAAGTCCTTTCAAAATGGCGCCACTCGAGGTAAGACGCGTCGAGTGAGGGAGCGTGGAGCGGCCGAGCTGACAAGATTTTATAGGACTGAAACATGGTCAAATTGTGAATTCAGACTTGCTCAGGGCAGATACATGCAGTGGTTTCCTTATTTGAAATTTAGGAGTGGTATTTTTGAGGAATTAGATCGAAACGATAGTGCAGTGAGTAAAATCTATTTATAGCCTGTAGATCTACATGAGTACTATTGACAAATATTTTAAGATGCCTTCTACTGGTGTTACTACTCGTAAAGGTTCTACTCCAGCTACTAGCAAATCTCCAAAAGACAGTCAAAAGGATAGCCAGAAGGGAATTCTTTCCTCTGAGTCCTCTCCAAAACGTACGCAGGAAAATCCCATGCAAATAACAATGGATTCAATTCAAACACAGCTAACCGAGATTAACAACGAACTCAAAAAGACAATAAAGGTTAGTGATATTCAAACAGTCGTGAGAAGTGTTGTAGAAGAATTATTTAGTAGTTACCAAGAAAAGTTTGAGAAGAAATTGAACGATGAAGTCGTAAAACTCAGAGATGAGAACGAAAAACTACATCAAGAAAACAAAGATTTGCAGAAAGAAATTAGGGAACACGAAGAAGTATTAAACGACTTGCGAACGGAAGAAAACGAATGGATGACAAGGTCAGCAATGTCAAAAGCAAATTTCAATGAACAATATTCGAGGAAGAATAACTTAAAAATTCATGGTTTACCAGAGAAGAACCCTTACAGGTTGAAGTGCTCGAGGGAGTGGGAGAACAGATTAAAGATGACGTTTTAGCAATCCATAGGATTCCAGGAAAAAAAGACCAACATCGGCCAATTACAATAAAGCTTAAAACCATGGAAGCCAAAGTAAAGGTCATGAAGAAGCGATCGGACATTAAAGAACTAGAGTTACAGAATGATGTCAAGGTCAAAGTAACGGATGATGTGACACAAGAGAATGCAGCCCTTATAACAAGACTCCTGCAGGACCACAGAATATCCGCGGCATGGTACTTTAATGGGTACATTTACGGAGAATGCGGGAAACGAAGAATCAAATTCGATTTATACGATGATATTGACAAGAAAATACGGAAAAGATGAGGCGATTCGGACTTGGTTCTTTAGTTAGTCGTGGACGCATGTATATCCGGTGAAATAAATTGGACATGTTAACTGTCACTGTGATGACAACGAAAACAAGGTATAAGTAACATTAAACTTGTCAACTTGTGAGCCATCCAGGAATTATGCAAATATGTATGTTTGTTTGTTGGAAAAGAAATTTTATTCCGATTGAAAATGCCTTGAACGTACAATTTTGTTTTTAGACAATATTTACTTGTCAAAGCATAGTTATAGATTGTGTAATACAGGTGGCTACGGAATGGTGAAATGAGTTTTAATATTTTAACATTTAATTGTAGAGGGCTTGGGGGAATAGAAAAGAGGAGAGACGTGCTTAACTATTTAAAACAGAAAAATTTCTCAATTAGGCCAGCATTTTTTTATTTTTAGGTTTACAAACCCGCCGCTCGAGTTTTTGAATTTTCAGAAAAAAAATAAAATTGAGAAAAACAGAATTTTTTCTTTCCGATGTCAAATTTGAGTCGGGATCGAGATTTCAAATTTACGAACTCGTACTTCCGGTTTCAAAATGCATGATGGCGGGTAACGAAGGTAGATTTGTCAAATCCATAGCAGCACTAAACCTTGGTTTAATGTAAATATTTATCGATAGGAGTGCCATTCAAAATGTCTCACTCATTCAGGGAACAAATAAAGTGCCGACGAAAATATCTGTCATCTATCTGTAAATTAATTTTCTCCCACAGGTTTAAAACTGCCCATGGTAGCTCTTGTCAGAGACATTGTTTAAGTTTCTGTTATAGCTTTCAGTCTTAGCATCATTCTTCAGAAAGGGGTCGCTTATGCATCAGATGTAATGAATAAAACTATGGGAGAGATTAAGTCCATTTTGAGGAAGAAATAAACAATAATTTTGCCTAAAGAAACAAGATATTTCAACTATTTAAAAACAAGTATATACAAAATTACAAATATATACAGGCAGGTAGTATCGTTTGTGGCAGCCAGAAAAATTATTATACACTTAATTGAAAAAAAAATCCATCCTTAGTACTCCCCAATAGATCTACTCCCTTTCTGTTTCAAGAAAAGAATTATTATTTTAGGTCTCAAGTATATTTAGAACACATTCATCTAATACATATTAAAAAATATGAAGATATATATATATATGTATATTGAAAGAGTTTTAAAAATCTGTTTGTTTTTTTTTTAATCTGTATTTTGTCCAACATCACAAGATTTATCATTTAAATCACTGGCCCCAACTGGTAGAAGATTAAATAAACAATTAAGGGTTCTATTTTCCCCTTTGTAACCCTTATGTGTCCAGTGGCAAGGAGCCTGTTAGGAGAGCATAAAAAAAGAAGCAAAAATTAATGTAGAAAAAGTCGATAATGTATCCAAAAAAATAATTTTATTTTTTTTTTATTTCCTCCTCCTACGGGACTTTTTCATTCTGATGTTCGTAAACCTAAAAATAAAAAAATGCTGGCCTTACTTTTTTACAAGATACTCATTTTACTCTTGATGATTACTCACAAGTTAGATCTCTTTGGGGCTATGATGTTTACATATCACCTGGTCAGTCAAATTCTAGAGGTGTCGCAATTTTGTTCAACAATAATTTTGAATATAAAATACTAAATGAACAAAAAGATAAAGAAGGTAACTTGCTTGTTCTGGAGATTAATGTATTTAATAAATATGATATTTTATTAGTAAATGTATATGGACCGAATAATGATGATCCAAAATTTTTCCAATCAGTATCTGACATAATTTCAAATTTTCAAGGAGAATTTGTAATTTGGGGTGGAGATTTTAACCTTGTACAAGATGTAAATTTAGATTACTTTAATTATAATAATGTAAATAATAATAAGGCAAGGGAAACAGTTCTGAATATGAAAGTTGTGCATGGTTTGACCGACCCTTGGAGAGTGAAATATGAACAACATAAAAGGTATACTTGGTTTAAAACCAATCCTCTTAAAAAAGCTAGACTTGATTTTTTCCTATTATCTAACGAACTTTTTGCGTTATTAGATAACGTTGATATTATACCTGGGTATAAGTCTGACCACTCAATGGTTTCTATAGAAATTAAATTGACCAAATTTGAAAAGGGAAAAGGATTTTGGAAGTTTAACAATTCCTTACTCAGGGATCAGTCTTATGTAAACATTGTAAAAAATACTATACGAAAAGTAAAGGAACAATATGCTGTCTCTCCGTATAATCCAGTATGTGTAAATAAAATTGAAAATGAGGAATTATCTCTACTCATAGATGATCAATTATTTTTTGAGCAACTTTTGCTGAGTATAAGAGGTGCTACAATTCAATATTGTTCTATAAAAAAGAAATTAAAAAATGAAAAAATTAATTTACTTGAAAATGAAATAAAATATTTAGAATCACTGAGAAATGTTAATAGCTCAACAGAAATTGTAGAAAAATTAAATGCTGCCCAAAATAGTTTAGAAGAAATAAGAAAAGAATATATAAAAGGGCTTTTTGTTAGAACAAAACTTAAGTGGATTGAACAGGGTGAAAAACCAACAAGATATTTTCTTAGTTTAGAAAGAAGAAATTTTATTAATAAAACTGTGAACCAACTCATGCACAGCAATGGTACATGTAATATTATTACTTCACAGGAAGAAATTTTATCAGAAATTGAGAAATTTTATAAGAACCTATACTCTTGCTTTGATAATAAATTACAAGAAGTGAATCTAGAACATATAATTAATAAAGATGATATAAGGGTTCTTGATGACAACATGTCCAATAATTAAGAAGGATGTATAACATATAAAGAAGCCCTATCTGCGTTAAAAAAAATGAATAATGATAAAAGTCCAGGTAGTGATGGCTTTACAGTTGAATTTTTTAAATTTTTTTGGAAGGATCTTGGAAGCTTTCTTATCAGATCAATAAATTTTGGATTTAATGAGGGAGAATTATCCATAACTCAGAAACAGGGAATTATTTCTATACTCTTCAAAAAAAGAAACGCATAGTAGAATTTTAGTGACACATTGAACAGAAAGATTATTTAGTAAAATGATGCATTGATAAAACAGAATGTGGTAAGCAACAGGAATACCATCTAAATGTCATAATTACTCAACAATTTTGAAATAATAGTCAGTTTAAGACCATTAAAGGTCAATATCTGGTATGCCCCCCACAGACACAAATGATAGCCACAAACGGCATCTAATAGAAGCAAATGTGTGTAACGAAAACTGTATGGGAATACTCTCCCACTCCAAATGTAAAACTTTCAATTGGTCAGCTGTTGCAGAGTCTGGGGATGCGATTGTCTTTGGCAAATCGTGTTAATCCATTTTGTCCAATGCTGCTTAATTTGTATTAAATCTAGCGATTTAGATGACTGTGACTGAAACAGCTTGTTGTTTCTTTGCAAGAATAGGTGTGTCAAACGAGCCATGTGTGGCGGTGTATTGTGAGATTGCGATACGGCTCTAGGATGCTGCAAAATTGAATGAGTATGTGTGGGTAGAACATGGTTAGAATACCTTTTTTCGTCAAAGTCCATTGAATTCGAACCAAATCAATCTTACTTTTTTATAATACCATTTTCCATATCATTACACTACCACCAACAACTTCTTTAACGTCCTGGAGGCAGTTATCTGTCTAACATTCATTACAAAGCATTAGCACTCTTAAACTTATGAGAGGCTTTCAGATAAATATTCTGGACTAGTAGGTTAACCTAAATATTCAGCAGTGATGCTGTGGTCATACTCTATTGATCTGAGATCTTTGAAGTCGATATTTGGGGTGTTGTGGGGGGTTGGAACAATGGCATGAATAATCCTCTTGCAATAATTCTTAGTCAACCGAAAATGGTCTTGTAAGATGATCTGTGCAGTTCAGGGATAGCGAATGCTTTTGATGACGTCTTTGCATTACATTCATGTAATTTACGTAATCCTCTTAAGTGATGCTGTGCTGCTGATGTCACACGTAGTCTACCATATTTTTTGCGAACATTGGGTGTTCGATGTTAATGGTTTATGTTTTATAGGTTAGATATGGTCTGTGTGTAACATTAAAACCTCTTGCAATAGTAGATTGCGGTACCCCAGCTTCCAGTCGCCCATTTTCCTTTTAGTGCTATGCAACATTCAGGTGCAGCAGATTTAGGAAGCGTCATTTTTCAGATAAAAAATAGTTTCAAAATATCGAGAACCCCCGCTTTTGATAGCCCCTTTGTACCTGAAGGAATTGCATCGGAATTCAACAAATGAAAATTCAGATCAAAATTTTGGGGGAAATTTTGCAAAATCAGGTCTTTTTGTCTGTGAGACTTGTAGAATAGCTGTAAAGTTAAAAATTGCATTGAAAAATCATGCATTTCACTCAATACATCGTATCCATACAAAAATAAAAGGTATGGCAAAACTATCATACGTTTTTCAAGGCATTGTTCCTTCTATGCGTTTCTTTTTTTGAAGAGTATATATTACCGAAAGGTGATAAACCAAGAGAATTCCTTTCAAATTGGCAACCAATATCACTTCTTAATACTACATATAAAATTGCTTCATCATGTATAGCAAATAGGATTAAAAACGTTCTCAACTATTTAATTCATGACAATCAAAAGGGCTTTCTTAGAGATAGATTTATTGGGGAAAATACACGAATGATCTATGATGTAATTAATGCCACATATGAAAACCATATTCCTGGTATGATATTACTAATAGATTTTGAAAAAGCATTTGACTCCATATCATGGAAATTTATGTACACTACGTTGCAATTTTTTAATTTTGGCCCTGACCTTATTAAATGGGTTTCAGTACTATATAATAATTAAAGCTAAATTATGTGTTATTCAAAACGGCATTTTTTCTAAATTTTTTGAGATTGGTAGGGGGTGTCGTCAGGGTGACCCGATATCTCCTTACTTATTTAACCTTTGTGTAGAAATTCTAGGACATATGATACGACAAAATAAAAATATCAAAGGCATTAAAATAGGGAAGGAAAAAGTCTGTCTACTACAATATGCAGATGACACAGTTCTTTTTTTGGATGGATCAGAAAAGAGTTTATAGGTGCACTTGATCTTCTTTTTCAATTCTCAAAATTCTCTGGATTAAAGCCTAATATTTCAAAAACAAAAGCAGTTTGGATTGGATCTAAAATTAAAACAGAAAATACTTTATGTAGTGATACAGGATTAAAATGGACAACTGAACCATTTACTGTTCTAGGCATAACATACACTGCAAATCTTGAAAAGATGGAAGAGCTTAATTTTGATAATAAATTTAAACTTATTCAGAAAGAAATAAATCATTGGTCTAAAAGAAATATTTCACCTTTAGGAAAAATAACGGTAGTAAAAAGTTTGCTTTTATCAAAGTTTACACACTTATTTATTTGTCTTCCGAAACCAAGTGTGCAGTGGATACAGCAGCTAGAAAAAACTCTGTATAAATTCATATGGGGAAATAAAATTGACAAAATATCCCGAAAAACGTTACAGTTAGACTTTGAGAGAGGTGGATGTAGAATGACTAATATAGAAACATTTATTAAATCCCTAAAACTAACATGTATTAGAAGAATATTTTACAAATAATTCAAACTGGTTAAATATTTTCTCTGAAATTACTGGTTGTAATATTAATAAACTTTGTCAGGTTGGATCTGAATATTGTAAACAAAGGGCAAAAATCATACAAAATATTTTTTGGAAAGAAACTTTGCTTTATTTTGCTGAATTTTTAGAAAGTTTTAATTTGAATTCATGATGTAGATATATTGTTAGAACCATTGTGGTATAATAATAAGATAAAGATTCAAAATAAATGTGTATTTTATAACACATTGTATGAAAAAGGGTTCCATGTAGTACATGATTTATTTGATACAGAAGGCAATTTTATTAGTTTTGAAAGTATCACAAATGATTATTTAGTTAAGTTGCCATTCACTACTTATGAGGGACTAAAGCAAGCAGTTTTATACTCATGGCCAAATGTCAAACAATTGTCAAAAACTAATTATGGTAAACCATACCAACCTGAATTTTTAAAAATACTTTGTCAGAATAAAAAAGGATCCAGAAATATTTATGATCATTTAATGTCTAAAATACAGCACAGACCTATTTGTGAAAACAAATGGGCTATTGATTTAAAGTTGGAATCTGATTTTATGTGGAAACATATTTATACAAACTTGAAATACTTAACTAAAGATTCAGCACTGATATGGTTCAATTATAGAATTATTCATAGAATTTTAGGTACAAATAAATACTTACACTTGTCTAAAATTAAAGATTCTCCACTTTGTTCAATATGTGAACAAGAACCAGAAACAATTAAACATTTATTTTTTTACTGTCCACAGGTTTCTGTGGTTTGGCTGGCACTGTCAGATTGGATTTTTCAAAAGTCTGGTAAAAGAATTGAATTTGATGTAAAGACTGTTATTTTTGGTAGTTTTGAAAAAGATCATGCAGCTATAAACTTGATTATTCTGTTAGTGAAGAAATATTTATTTCAACAATCCAGAAACAACTCTTGTATTGTTTTCAAAGATATTTTGAGAGTTTTATATAATTACTATACTTTAGAAGAAAAGTTGTCAGAAAATATTTTTTATAAAAAAAGATGGTCCAATTGGAAATGTCTATTTAATGTGTCAAATTTTGAAGATGTTCTTGACTAATTATTGTTAATACACTTAGTGTCTTCTTTTCCAACATGTATGAAAGGATGTGTGAAAGGTTTTGTATATTTGTGTGTTTGTTATGAAAATAAATAAATAAAAAAAATAAATAAATAAATAAAGTCCTTTCAAACGACGGCAAGGTCAGTGATCTTGTGACCTTGACTGTGACCTATATGCTAAAAATAGCTTTTTACACTTTTTGCCATAACTTTTGAACCATAAGAGATAGGGACTTCATATTTAGTATGCATACTCCACCAATTAAGTTCTTTCAAATGACACCATGGTCAATGACCTTGTGACCTTGACTGTGATCAATATGCTAAAAATAGATTTCTTGAACTTTGTTGCCGCCGGGCGCATAGTGTTTCACAAACACATCTTGTTTTATTATATTTGTTTTTGCTTCATGAAAATTCAAGAATATTATTATTTTTTAAGGCATTAGGATAAAAACCTCATTCTATAATTACTGAAAAAGTTCTTATTATAATTAAGAAGAAAATGATGAGAGAGTAGTACAATTAATCCCTTGGATTAATTATCTTGTCTGCTGCAGAAAATTTAGAAGGCTTATCTTTATCTGTCACTTTAAGATTAATGAAAACCTTTGTCTGCAACTGCTGTTTGTTTTGAAGTTAAGGTCAAGCCTTCATGATATATTTGCATTCATTGAAGGCTGGCATTTTATATAACACAAGCTCCATTATGATTATAGTTTATAGATATACATTCAGTGTTGAGTTGTTCTTTTACTGCCTTATGTAAAATAAATACAAGGATATTATTTACAGGTTTTTGGATATTCAGGAATTATCTTGAAATTTTAAGAATACAGTTGATGTTTCTTATTCGTCATATATTTTTTAATCATTCCATGAGCTGCACCCTTTTAATTCTACCCCATGGCGGGGCCCTTGCTGACTGGTCAGTTTTCTAGTTACTAAGTTACTATTTACTAAGTAACTAAACACTTACCAGGTGAATAACTACATGGCAAGCAAAGAGTTTCTGATGGGCCACTCTCCTCACAAACCCTTAGCCTATCGTGCAATCTTAAGTTGGGATTGTTTATGTCACATGATCTTGAATCTTTCCTCCTTTGCACAACTTGTGTAATTTACAAAAATAAACCGTTTTATTGATAAGCATTTTTATAATAAGCTAAGATATAGGCATCATTGCTAGCTTAGGCCATAGTTTTTTTATTTTCTGTTTAACGGGAAGCGCCGACCCAATTTTTTCAAAATACCGAATATAAATAAAAGAGGCCAATCTCACTTTTATTTTTAAAATACCCGCCGACTGTGTCATTCATTAAATCGGATTTGTTGTACACCATATTTCTAATGAATCATGTAAACGTTTGATATAGCTTGTGTTAATCGAAGTCTTTTGGGTGCAAAACACAGTTTTATGTATGACGTTATCAGGACGTTACTTGGTGAGGGACAAGCAAAACTGACCCCTATAAAAAAATAAAATGGAGGATTGTTACATAGACTTCTGCATATTAATGGAAAGATAAAATTGTGAATTTTGTAAATATCCAACTATAATACATTCATCAATTACTACTAGGGGGTATTTGACACCTGAAAAATGGGGGATATTGGGTTGTTTATGCATCCATTTTCAGTGCACCTATGCATTTTTAACCCCCCTGCTCAACAAAAACAGTAAAAATCAGACAAAATAAGTTGCATGCATTTCACAGAACAAATCCTAAGGTTTTCATTTAGTGTGCTTTCAGGGTACATTTTCCGCCTCATGAAAGAGCTACATTACCTGCTAATTGACTCATGCAATTCTGCACATGTGAAAACTGGATGTTTTGGGAGTTACCTCCCCCTATTAAAAAGTCTCACATTTTTTTTTTTCTAAAAATGAATGCACATTTTTTTCTTTAAATATTAAGATAAGACTCTACCTTATGCGAATAAAAACAAAAAAGATGCAGTTTTCATCTAGACTCCTATAAATAGCAGGAAAATCCCTACCCAGCATGCTTCTCTCTGGGAAAAACCCCCTGGATTTTATACGAAACTGTGTTTAGCTACCTTAAAGAAAATAATTTTCTTTTGAAATTCACTTTTTTGTGTTTAGGTACAAAGAGGACAGAATTCCAAACATTTTGGTGCATAAATTGTTGAATTTGGTCCAGAAATGGGCAAGTAATTGTAAATTTAGTATTACATGTCTACGACATTGGTCGACGCATAAAACAGGACTTCGAAGAGAAATTCAAACTTAACCGAATCAGCTCACACAATAATTTTATTTTTCTTCAATTTAAAAAACACAAAGTATGAAATATACAGTATTTGAATATCAATAAAATCTTACATTATAATTTTTTTGAAAAGCTGTCAAACAATTTTTTACAGATATTGCTAGTTTCTGTATAAACAGGGGGGGGGGGGGTCTAATTGGAAACAGTCACTGTTTTAAATCAGAAGATTGCCTAAAAAATCTGGACAATGTCACCCTAACTAGATACTCAATAGGTCTATGTCACATGTATATCTATACAGAAGATACATATTCTCATTTGCGATCAATTAAATTGAAGGTCATGACCTTGCGAAGCTTCCATTTTTGACATGACGTCACACTTTGATGTCACAATGCAGTTGCGTCATAATGTAAAATAATAACTTTAACCCCTGAATCCTTATCATGTGTATAAATTCTATGGAACATGTATCTAATACAGGCTTTATGCTTTACACAGTGTCAACCTGAGATTATATTGTATGGTTTACTACATAAATTAAAACAGATAAAGCAATTTTCTATGAACTTACAGGCAAATAAATGTGGGAAATGTCATCAAATGCTACTCCTTAAGGGTGCAAAACATAGTTTTATGTATGACGTTATCAGGACTTTACTTGGTGAGGGACAAGCAAAACTGACCCCTATAAAAAAATAAAATGGAGGCTTGTTACATAGACTTCTGCATATCAATGGAAAGATAAAATTGTGAATTTTGTAAATATCCAACTATAATACATTCATCAATTACTACTAGGGGGTATTTGACACCTGAAAAATGGGGGATATTGGGTTGTTTATGCATCCATTTTCAGTGCACCTATGCATTTTTAACCCCCCTGCTCAACAAAAACAGTAAAAATCAGACAAAATAAGTTGCATGCATTTCACAGAACAAATCCTAAGGTTTTCATTTAGTGTGCTTTCAGGGTACATTTTCCGCCTCATGAAAGAGCTACATTACCTGCTAATTGACTCATGCAATTCTGCACATGTGAAAACTGGATGTTTTGGGAGTTATCTCCCCCTATTAAAAAGTCTCACATTTTTTTTTTCTTAAAATGAATGCACATTTTTTTCTTTAACCATTAAGATAAGACTCTAATTTATGCGAATAAAAACAAAAAAGATGCAGTTTTCATCTAGATTCCTATAAATAGCAGGAAAATCCCTACCCAGCATGCTTCTCTCTGGGAAAAACCCCCTGGATTTTATACGAAACTGTGTTTAGCTACCTTTACGAGCGTCTTGCTGATTACGATGTCGTAACCAGTTTAAGGAACTAGTTTATCACACTTCGCGGGTTCTATCAAGTTATCAACAAGCAAGAATGGCATTTCAAGACATTTATAGACGGTAATTTTAAATCCATTGATCAGATGATGAAAACAAGAAAGTTCTTGAAATGGGAGTTAATGCATTGACAACCTAAATACACCAGATGCATATTGAACTGTGGGGCATGTGTCCTAATAGTTGGGGTAAGTTTTGAGATGTTGTCTTGATATAAACTTCTGTTAAAATTTTTCAGTGTTTGGCATTTTTATATGTTTTTTTTTTCTTTTAAAGATGGTTACATTCTAGATTTAATTTAATCACATATGGTACATAACAAGTTGAGGTAAAATTCGTGGCAAAATTTTATTTTACAATGAATGGTGTCTAACTAAATCAGGGACATAAAATGATGATTAAAATATTTTAGTTACGAGTCCATGTCTATTTGGTCGAATAAAATGAGGCAAGGATACCTACAGAATTACAAGAGTTGGTATAGAATACTGACAAATGAAGTGACAGCTATACTGGAGTTGCTCATATCTGTGGAAAGGTGGGGATAGAAAGAAGTGGACAATTGAATACTTTTAGTGCAAAATGGACAAAGAACGATATTAAAGTTATTTTTTTTATCTAAGAAAAAACTCTTAAAATATTTGTATCTTCCTTCAGAAAAGAAAATAATCTCATGTAAATAGGTGTTTTTTCTACTTTCTGCCATTTACTACATGTATTTGATTAGCTAATAAAGTATCATAAAGGCTATTTTTTTTTCAGTTTGATTTCTTGGCAGAGACCCAACCATTTGTGAAGAGTTCAGAAGACTTCCACAATGACTTTGCTGTTGTTCATCAAAAAGTTCGGTTGACAAATTTCCATTCAGAACCTCAAGAATGTGTTATCCCTTTATACCAAGATAGCATTGTCAATTTAGCTACTAACCCCATTGCTTTTTTTAACTTCTGTTAAATCATAATTTACATGTAGCTTAAAACATTTCTTATCACGACATTTATAAATATTATGCAATAGATAGATGATCACCTGAAGACCTGTGTAAAATTTAAGAAGTGTGGTTTTTTCTGTCATCTGTGTTTATCCAACATTATTGTTGCTGTATAACAAATTTAAATAATAATATTATATTGATTTGCTTTCATACTAAAATAAATGTGCAAGTGTGATTAACCACAGTAGGATAACTCATGCAGTTGTATCTTTTTATCTGTATTTGAAATCCTAATACATTGTAAACAAAATTGTATTATGTTTTCTTTCATTTTTCAACATTTAAATGAAAAAAAAGAAATTCATACCAATTTTTGGTTTTATTTTTATTATAGCCCCGACTCGGCAAATTTTGATCTTTTATTTTTATTTTTATTTCGTCCCCTCGACCCAATTTTTTCTTAAAAATTCCCGTTAAACAGAAAAAAAAAAACTCTGGCCTTAAGGTGACAGTCCACTTCTCTATTCTTTGGAGAGAGTTTAGGAATGGATTTTCACCTTTGGTTTGTGTAGCTGGGGTCGAGGGATAATTATTAATCTTTATGTAAGACTGAATAGGTAAAGAGAGATCTCTTCCCTCTGTAAACTTGTACAAACTAAGGTAGAGGGATAATTGTCATTCTTTATGTAAGACTGAATAGGTAAAGAGAGATCTCTTCCCTCTGTAAACTTGTACAAACTAAGGTAGAGGGATAATTGTTATTCTTTATGTAAGACTGAATAGGTAAAGAGAGATCTTTTCCTACTGTAAACTTATACAAACTAAGGTAGAGGGATAATTATCATTCTGTATGTAAGAGTGAATTGGTAAAGAGAGATCTCTTCCCACTTTTAACTTATACAAACTGTAGTGGATTCCCAGGAGACCCAGAGCCTTATCTTTTTCTGCCACATTAATATGATTTTTATGTATCTGTTTCTATCTATTGTAGGATTTGATTGTTATGAGACCTACTTCTATCAGTACTTTCAGTACTTTGATTGTATCTGTTTATATCTATTATAGGATTTAATTGTTATGAGAGATGGATTTGACATCCTACTTCTATCAGTACTTTCAGTACTTTGATTCTATCTCTTTCTGTCTATTGTAGGATTTGATTGTTATGAGACCTACTTTTATCAGTACTTTCAGTACTTTGATTCTATCTGTTTCTGTCTGTTGTAGGATTTGATTGTTATGAGGGATGGATTTGACATCCTACTCCCAAAGGTAGGTAAAGGAAGAATGCCTGGTAGTTACATTATAATTATTATTATATAAGCATATTAAAGTAATTTGGGGTCAAACAAAATGTATAAAAAAAAATATTAAAAATATACAGAAATAATTTGGCCATGAAGTAGAGTCATTCCTTAAAGAAACCCTCATATTTAGCCTTGTCTCACTGGTATGAGCATTTGATGAAGAGGGGAAAAAAAATGTCAAAATTTAAAACATGTTTAAAGCAATATGAGCTGCAACATTGATATAGGAATTTTTTGTTGCAAAATTGTAAATAACTAGTTCAGTGACATAATAAATAATGTTAATAAACTTCCGTTGTTCATATTTGCGATGGAAGAAGTATTTATAAGCTTTGATTTAATTAAAATTACATTATTGTCGTCATGTACAATAACGATTTCTTATATAAAACTGCATATTGGATTTTATAAACTATGTCTTTCTTTGGCTTAATTTTAGTTTAATTGATCATAAAGGTATGAGTTACATACAAATTTATCATAATAACACATTTTAACAGCAAAATATAACTTTCAAAAATGCAGCTCATATTGCTTTGAGATTTCAGTGTGCAAGACATTTAGCATTGTATTTGAATTAGCAGAAGTTTCCGTCTGCCATAAGCACTAAACAGAATACACAGCCAAATGTAATACATGTATTTCAAAATAAACCTAAAAATATGAGATTACATACTATAATACCTATCTTATTTAGTGTAAAAACGGCAGGCATCTTGTTTATTAAGTCATGTACATGTCAGACCTCGGAGATGAATTTCAGCTGTCTATGGTTATTATCATAGTCGGTTATTATAAAGTTTTGCCCTGACAATTAAGCTATGATAATAAACGGCTTGTACTGAATACGTATACAGTAATATCTGTCATATCCTCCCTTTGAAATCTAAGACAGCTGTTTTAACATTCTTCAGAGATCATTAAAATCTGAGATATCTGTTGTAGCTTGCCAGTGTGATGAAGTGAATAGCAGACTTTGAAATCTAAAATATCTGTTGTAGCTTGCAGGGGTGATAAAGAGATTAGCAGATTTCGCCAAGAAGCAAAAGGATTTGCCTTGTTTGTCTTATACACATTTACAGTAAGTACATTCGTTTCTGAAGAAAAAAGAAGTATTGCGAATTTTATTTGCTGAACCCAGGTTTGGAATGATTTGGAGGGGGGGGGGATATAATAATGTCAAGGTGGACTGAAAATATAATTTTTAGTGATTTTTTTTCTCTTTTATTGCAAATTTTTTAGTCAGCTCTCTAGATTGATTGTGACAACTTAATCTGTGGTCCAGACATTGACATAACATCATACTTATTTTCTGTGATATTTTAGACCAGCTCAGCTGTCTACAGTGGGTAAGAGGGCTTGTCTCTGGATACAGGACCTGTTGATGGACCTCAGGAACCTGGAGAATGCCCGCAATAACATCAGGTTCAGAGGAGTGAAGGGCACCACAGGAACACAGGCTAGCTTTCTCACCTTGTTTGAAGGAGATGAGGAGAAGGTTTGTTCTCAGTTTATCTGATTAAAATAGAAAAAAGAGGTTAATCTTATTTTCTAGAGTTCTTTAAATCTTACACTCAGAGGTACATCTTCTAAGGGAGCAATACCGTATAAGTGGAAATTTTAGCGAGACGCAAATTTAGCATTGCCCTTATAAGTAGGTATTTTATTTTTAGCGAAATGTAATTTTAGCGATTTAAAAAAGCTCTCTTTAAGAAGCTATTACAACTAATTTGAAAGTGCAATTAATTTTTAGCAATATTCAATTTTAGCAATCTTGGCACCCTCGCTAATAATGCCAAAATTAAATCCTCGCTAAAAATTCTGCTTATACGGTAGCTTGTCTATCATAAATTCATCAAGCCAGATTTAAATGCCTATAATTGTTCTCTCCATACGATTTGTTTAGACTGTGTGCAGTTTTTGTCATGACTTGTTTAAATGTTGTAGGTATTGACTGTAACAATGTAATGATTGAGTACATGTTTGGAATCTATTCAAGTTAAAGTTTTAGGAGCAGGTCCATTCCCAAGTACCTATAACATGTATAAGCCCTTCCTCAGGGGCTGACAAATAGATTTTTAAGGCACTTGCCCAAGGGCAAGTACCTGGTCGAAATTGACTTGCCCTACCTGAATTTTTGCTTGCCCTAACATAAACTAATTTTGTATTTATAGATATTTCAAAAAAAGAGGAAGGCAAATGCTGAGTAAATCATGCAAACCCCTATGTCCAGCTTTAAATTTACGGCCTACAAATAAATTCTATTTTTGATAAGTCACTTGCCCACGGGCAAGTGGTTGGTAAAATTTCACTTGCCCACCCCTAAAATTCACTAGCCCCGGGCGTCGGGCAATGGGATTTGTCATCCCCTGCCTTCCTGGACAAAACTTACATGGATGATGCATCTTGGGATTGGCACGACCAGACTTGCTTCAAATGCTTGATCTGACCTACATTTTCGAAATTTAGTGACCATGGCAATGCTTTTGGAGTAGCTATATAATTTTATGACCCGTTATGATTTAAACTGCATGAATGATGCATCTAAGGATGGACTATTCCAGACTTGTTTCAGATGTAGGAAATGAAAGACATTTTCTTGATCAGTGAACAGGTTCAAGTTTTTGAAACAGGTCAATTCCCATTGAACTATAAGACCTTATCATAAACAGAACTTGCATGAATATTGCTGTCAGGATGCAAACTTACTATAAAAAAAATATGATGTGAGATTAGCATTACTTATACTGATAACATTCGACAGGGCGAGCTTTTATTTTTTGATTACATATGTTTTTTATTTCTGATCAGGTTGAAAAGCTGGATAGGCTGGTCACAGAGATGGCAGGATTCAAACAGTGAGTAAATATCTGAAGTTTAGTTTTTTTGTGTACATAAAATACCACAATTTTTTCTACTACTTAAAAAGTAAGAATCAACTTATATAGAGTACCCCCCCCCCCCAAAAAAAAAAAAAAAAAAATATATATATATATATATATATATATATATATATATATATATATATATATATATATATATATATATATATATTGTTCTAATCAGTTTTACATTCTAAAAACAATCCTCTTATGAAAAAGTTCTTACTCTAAACATTTATTTTAAAAAGCTCCGTTTTGAATAGAAATATTAAACATAGTGACTACACAAAAGCTTTTTAAAAATGCGGGTTACGACTTTAGAAGTCTTTCTTGATTCCTCTCTACTTTCTCTTTCATATTTATTATCAGGTTTGATGTCTTTGTTTATTGCTTATAAAACGAAGGATTTGTTTTAATTGAATTTATTTCTTCATATACATTTAACACCTTTTTTTGATGACAAACATACTGTAGAAGTCCTTTTTTCCGCGTGGTATTAATTTATGCTGTGTACGTGGACACAAATTTTCCGCGGAAATTTGTCCAAGCATGCTCAATATAAATGTAAGGCATATAGTGACAATCCAGAAAATCCGCATCATTTTCTACTCGCGGATTAAACAGAAATTGAGATTCCACGGAATTATGATCTTGTGGAAAAAAGTACGTCTACAGTATTTCTGTGTTTGTGATTATTATATCTGAAATATCTGAACAAATTATGAATTATCTAACTTTTATTAAATCTCCGTAGGACGTATATGGTGTGTGGACAGACATACTCCCGTAAAGTGGACGTCGACAGTCTCAATGTTCTGGCCAGTCTGGGTGCCTCTATACACAAGGTGATTCTCTCTGTAGTTAATTTTACTGTTGTGCTAGCCAGTCTAGGGGCCTCTATACATAAGGTGAATTTCTCTGTAGTTAATTTTACTGTTGTACTAGCCAGTCTGGGGGCCTCTATACATAAGGTGAATCTCTCTGTAGTTAATTTTACTGTTGTACTAGCCAGTCTGGGGGCCTCTATACATAAGGTGAATCTCTCTGTAGTTAATTTTACTGTTGTACTAGCCAGTCTGGGGGCCTCTATACATAAGGTGAATTTCTCTGTAGTTAATTTTACTGTTGTACTAGCCAGTCTGGGGGCCTCTATACATAAGGTGAATTTCTCTGTTGTTAATTTTACTGTTGTACTAGCCAGTCTGGGGGCCTCTATACACAAGGTGAATCTCTCTGTAGTTAATTTTACTGTTGTACTAGCCAGTCTGGGGGCCTCTATACACAAGGTGAATCTCTCTTTAGTTAATTTTACTGTTGTACTAGCCAGTCTGGGGGCCTCTATACACAAGGTGATTTTCTCTGTTGTTAATTTTACTGTTGTACCACTCGGAGTTCCTCGGATGACTCGTACCTCGCACATAACCTCGGACGTCAACGGTGATCTACCATCTTGCTGATTCAGTCATGTGATCTTATTTGAATTTCTTTCAAATGTCATACATTTGAGATCAGAGTTGTATTTTGGCACACTCAACAGTTTCTTCTTGCTTTCAAAGCCTTTTAACATGAGGATGTAATCAAAACCTGTTTACGATAAAGAATTGCACAAATTAAGAAACATTTTCAAAGAACGTTATGCAGAGCGAGATATGAAATGAGTGATAAGGCAGTTTCCGGCGGAGAAATGTAAAGATCTGATGCGTATTCCTCCACCAATCACATCCGAGGTTTGAATGGAGCGTAGCAGAGTCAGCCGAGGATTGCTGATTGCTGTTGTACTAGCCAGTCTGGGGGCCTCTATACACAAGGTGAATCTCTCTGTAGTTAATTTTACTGTTGTACTAGCCAGTCTGGGGGGCTCTATACACAAGGTGAATCTCTCTGTAGTTAATTTTACTGTTGTACTGGCCAGTCTGGGGGCCTCTATACACAAGGTGAATTTCTCTGTAGTTAATTTTACTGTCATACTCACCAGTTTAGATGCTTCTGTATACAAGGTCATTCTATCTATTTACCGTCAAAGGGTTGTCATTCTTATCTGATCTTTTAAGGTGCTAGTTAAATTTGACATTTAAAAATTTAGAAAAAAATGAAACTTTAGGGACTTAATTTTAAGATAACAAATAATTGCATCAACTACAAGTACTGTATATCCAGGTTTTTTTTTCTCGTGTTGGAAATTTTGCAAAAAAAGGGTAGATTAGTACAATCTTTATTCTGCGTAAGTTATTTTTAAGATTGAAGATTTTTTTGTTTAAAATTGTAATGTTTTTATGTCGCATTATAGCTAACATATTTTCTGTGTGTTTTATATTTTGTGAATTAAAATGATCGCAAAAAATGAAATCAAACTAGTTTATAAAGATTGTTAATGGATAGACAGCAAGAAGAGAATAAAAATTAAATATATGGCTTTTGTAGATATGTACAGACATCAGACTGTTGGCTAACTTCAAGGAGTTAGAAGAACCATTTGAAAAAGATCAAATTGGTAAATAATTCTACCTTTTATTTATATGAAATTTTTTTTTCAAAAATGCAGGTCTATAGAATAAACAAGGTTTGCAGTTGGTTAAAGGTCAAGGTGAAGGTCAAAGATAAGTCTTTGATCGTGTCATAAATAAAAGTCAGATGTGTCATTTACAACACTCTCATTGTTGTTTTACAGGCTCGAGTGCCATGCCGTACAAGCGTAATCCAATGAGAAGTGAGCGTTGTTGTGCGTTAGCGCGTCACCTGATCTGTCTGGTACAGGATCCTCTGATGACGGCGTCCGTTCAGTGGATGGAACGGACACTGGACGATAGTGCTAACAGGTACAGAGAATTCAGTGGTACTTATCAAAATAGAGCTGTATGTATTACAAATATTTTGTAGTATTTGTGCTTAGCACTGTAAATCACTTTTTATTCGCGAGAACTTTATTTTCGCGTAATTACGCGAGAAGGTATGCTCGCGAAAATTTCATTCTCGCGTATGATAGAATCCCGTAAGATTATTTAGAGCAATGACCACAATTTGTGAAAATTTTGTCTCGCTAATAAAGAGTCAATGACTATCTCGCGAAAATAAGGTGTCGCGAAAAATAAGTGATCTACAGTATCTAAATACCTGAGGCACGGATTGAAGTTTCTCTGTTTGGCGCATTTTGAAATTCATGATTATCACATTTGTCGCCATTTGGTGACATTAAACACCAGTATTTATGTTGTCAATAGTTTACCTAGTATACACTGGCATCAAGGAACTATCCACATAAAATATGATGATTTGTATTTTTTTATAGACGGATCAGTTTGCCAGAGGCATTTTTAACAGCAGACATAATCCTTAGTACGCTACAGAATATTGCAGAGGGGATAGTGGTATATCCAAAGGTAGTATGACAATAAAAACAGTTGTCAATAGAATATTACAGAGGTAAAAAAAATATATCCAGACATAAAAATAACACGATACCCAGTATTTTATGGAACAAAGGGGGAAGAAATATTTTTTGATGTAAAATGTAATGCAATATCTAGTATTTTATGGAATTTTAAAGGGAATAAAATTGTATCTGTAGAATATTATTTATTAGTTAGAGGACTTATCATATGGTTCTCAATTTTTTAGGATTTAATGCATATACCTTCCTCATGACTACCCTTTATAAATTTTCTGTTTGCATTGCTGATAAACTGCAGTAATAAAGAAAGTAATTTGCTGGATTTGAAGTCCCTTATAAAGGATTTTTTTAAAATTGTTTCTGCACTATTTTATTGCAATGTATTTATTTTCCCCTTTAAAACTAAGGCAAAAAACATTTATTTCTTGGTTCTCAGGCCCTCCCTCATCTCTTCCAAGGGTGCCTCATTGACCCTTTTTATTGCTAAATCAATAAAATATAATCACCAAATCACCTCCCTCATCATTTTATGAGGTTTTATACAATGTAAAAAGCTGCCTCATCATGTTTTGGGGGCAATAAAAAAGTAAACAAAAAAATGCTTCCCTCCCTCATCATATTTCTTGAAAAAAGGCCTGAGAACCAAGTAATTAACTTTGTATGGCCTTACAAACTGTTATTTCCAGGTCATTGAGAGAAGAGTCAACCAGGAGTTACCTTTCATGGCTACAGAGAACATCATCATGGCGATGGTTAAAGCCGGAAGAAACAGACAGGTAGACATTGTTATTGAGTCGGCTCGCGAAGCGAGATGAATCCTTGTCGTTAGCGGCATATCAAGGCGGATTCACCAAATCACTACATTCTTTGTGTATTCCTACATTGGTTGCAAACAAATCCAGTGAATTAAAACCTTGAAGTCGTAAAAAAAATAATTTTTTGAGTGAGTTGAATTTCGGATTTTGTTGAAATATTGTTAACAATTCTATATTTAAGTATTTTTAGCTCACCTTAGCTTAATTCGGATTTGTTAAGATCATGACCCCCAGGGGTAGGGTGGGGAAACATGGGGCAATCAAAGTTTAACATAGGAATATAAAACAGGAAAAAAATCTGCTGATGAAGAACAGCAGGGTCAGGTCAGCATTGTAACCCATTGGCCTCTTGTAAAATACATGCCTTCAGATTGGGAAATTCTTTCTGGCTGGAAAGAAAAGAATGCTTGAATACCTGGCTGATATTATAACTGTGCAAGAGTTCTTAACATATTTACCTTTTCATGATATTCAAGAAGTTTTTAAATCAGAAATTTTTTGCCAAATGTGTAATTACAATTTTTAAAGTAGGATAGCTAATAATAAAATGTATGATTGCTTACACTGATGAAAAACATTTAAAGGTCTGTAAATCATGAAATTTTAGTGAAACCTTATTTTGGCAAGAAAGTTTTTTGGCATTTTTAAGCCAAACAAAATTTTCACAGATTCTGCCATTATTGTGTATGATTTTTAATGAGAAATATTTAAAGGTAAATAAATTTTTTTGCGTAAATAGATTGTCTCACATTCTTACACCAAAAGAAACTTCTTGCAAATAAATATAATATTTAAATAGCATCTTATTTTTCTCTCTGAAAGTCATTACAACCAAAATCATCTTTGAAACGTGTTTTTGTAATTACTGTAACAAATTATATGTGGGAGAATTATATAAAACTTTGTTTCCTTTTAGGAATGTCATGAACAGATCCGTGTTTTGTCTCAGGAGGCGGGGCGTGTTGTAAAACAAGAAGGTGGTGATAATGACCTCACGGAACGGATCAGGAAATCCGACTATTTTAAGCCAATCCATGGAGAACTGGATTCTCTTCTGGATCCAAAAACCTTCACAGGAAGAGCACCAGCTCAGGTGGGTTTGAGACACTGTGTATCTTAAACTAGTACTGTGGTGACTAGTACTGATTATATCAGGTCAATAGATCAAGACAGGTGGGTTTTAAGATGAAGTCCGGTGGGTTTTGAGATGAAGTCCGGTGGGTTTTGAGATGAAGTCAGGTGGGTTTTGAGATGCTGTGGTATCTAAGACTAGTACCTGTTATACCAGGACAATAGATCAGTCTGTCACGGATTGGTTCATTCTTGTTGCTGATGTTATTAATTTTTTAACCACTTTGTTCTTAGCCACTTTACTCACTCCTCCATGGCACCTGATCCCACCTCTGATGTTTCGGAGGTCCCTGTTTGCTTTGCTCCTATTTTGTATTGTTTTATAGACTTTTGATTTTGAATACTGTTCGATATCTTCATATCTCCATATATTCCTTCTGAGAATGTACGTCATTGAGAGACGTTAATTATGTAGCAATGAGAATGCCACCCCTTACTGGAATACCAAGGGTAACAGAGAATTGTACTTATAGCCCTAATGTAACAAAGTGCAGTACTATTAAGGACAGGTGATCCAAGCAAAAACAAATAGATAGCTGGATTGGTATATATTTTGGGCCTTTTTGTTTCAAATGATGTAAATAAATAAAGTTAAAAAATGTTAAGATATTGTAAACCACTAAAACCAGCTTATTGATGATCAAATTTCTACTTTCTGCAACCATTCTTATTAACTCTTTACAACTTACTGAACTGTGACGCAACATACACTTAATGTACACGTCCTGGAAATATATTACATTACCTTTTTCCCCACAAGCACTTCTTAGAGCGGTACAATTTTCTCTAAAGTTATGCGTAAATAATAAATTTAAGATTAAATTTACTTTTGAAAGTGCATGAAATGTGCCTGATTGAAGGGAAACGGTATATGCATGATTTTGCATTAGAAATAGGAAATGGTATATATGCATTAAAATGCTTGACTGCGGGGAAGGAGGTTAATCTGTAGTACTACAATTTTGTTTTATCACTTCAATCCTGTTATTGTGAAACTTTGAATGAAAAATTAAAAACTACGCAGTAAAACTTGTTTATTTTACTCATATAAGCATGACTCGTGTAATTTTCATTTTCTTTAACAAAGGTTTTTATCATCTAACCTAAAGGATGCTAAGGGGAAAAAAATTAACCATCAGATGAATTTTTTTTTTTGTAGATATATTGAGAATTTACTTGGCACATTTAGTAGATAAGAAATTTTTGCAGCTACAAATGTATAACAAAGCCCCTATGCTGTTAAATGGTTTATACATTGATTTTTTAACAGGTATATTCTTTTTTAATCTTATTTTGCAGGTAACTAAGTTCATAGAAATGGAGGTAGAACCAAGCTTGAAGAAATATGCAGAGAAACTTAAGGCAGGAGGAAAAGTGGAACTCAATGTTTGATCTGTTATTGTTAGATAAAATGGACACTGAAGAGTGCTATCAAGGGAAACTACTCCTGCTCAAAAAAAAAAAAAACTAAGATGGGGGCAAGGAGTGTGCGTCACATCTGCATCAAATGAGGATGTGAAAAGTGGGATTTTTGTTGATGCTTATACGATGATGATTGGCAAAAATATGGTGCCATTTTTTTGTACTCTGTGCATTTTTGTGCTTCTTAATTTGGAAATCAATCAAAATAAAAAAAAGATTGTAAAATTCTGCAGAGAGAATATTGATATTCTGAAAATAAAAAATTGAAAAAAATTATTTTGGCACATTATATGTTGAATTTGAATTATGATATCTTTACTTCCTCAAGAAAATAAAGATTTTATGCATGGTTCACATTGCCATGCATTCTATATTACGAGGGATGATCAGAAAACTCTGCAAGTATATCTATAAAATAATAAAAACAATATATTTACGTAAAAATTTAAACTAGTTTAATCCTTCAAAATAACCCCCTTTTACATTTACACACTTTTTCAATCTGCAAACCGCCCTGAGGTAGTCTTCCCTTTAATTACCGTCTAAGCTCTGATAGACAGCACTACCAACTGCACTGCACGAAGTATAGCTATGTCCAGATAACATTTGTTTCAGTCTAGGAAATAGGAAAAAGTCACAAGGACTTAGGTCGGGAGAATACGGGGAATGTGGGAGCTGAACAACCTTTTCATCCTTCAAAAAACTGAACTGCTTTACTCTTATGAGCTGGAGCATTGTCATGAATGAGTTTTATGTTCTTCAAACCTGCCTTTGGTCTTTTCATATACTTTCTTAATTTTTTTCAGTACATTATTTTTGTAAAATTTTCCAGAGATACCTCTACCTCGCGGAGTTGGAATTTGCACAACTGGGCCACTAGAAGTAAAGAAAATAGCATACAGAATCTTCTTAGCACTCGGAAACCTGTTTGCAATGACAGGACGCTCGTTATTCTTTCTTAACCACATTATATTGTTAAATTTTTTTGCGGCTCAAAAAAGTAAATCCAAATTTCATCATCTGTTATCAAGTCAGCAAATTCTCTCCTGTCACAGTTTTTAGCTCTACTGGTCAGAAACCAGAAGAGCTTATGCGATAGTAAGGTGTCTGTCTAGCTGTCCGTGTGTCTAGCTGTCTGTCTGTAAATTTTTTTAAAACGCTATGAACAGTGTGCCATGGTTACTAAAAATAGAATTTTCTTTGAAATTCCTTTAAAACGCTACTCCTTCTACAGTTTTGGTTTGATTTCAGAATTACTTGGCACACAAGTGGGTACACTAAGATACATAAAATGGTGCATCGGTTTTTGAATTAGGTGAACAGTGTTGCCATGGTTACTAAAAATAGAAATATATGTAAAATTCCTTTAAAACACTATACCTTCTACAGTTTAGGTCTGATGGCAATAGCTTTTTTCTCCTCCTTTGTTATAAGTACAAAACAGTAGAGCTACAGTCTCCACAGAGACTTCTGGTTATAGATTTTTTACAGTTTTCTAGCAAATTTCAAATGCGTTGTCTTTTGTTCTGGTGTCAAGAGAAGTGGTATCCATCGTGCAAATACTTTACGTAGGTTGAGGTGCTTGGTTTGATCTCACTTTTCTTCAATGGATGATAAGCTCAGTTTTAAAGATACCATACAAAAGCGTCATCAAACTTCATAGGCTGATACATACTGATGAGAACTATTCAACTGTATTAATATTTTTTTACCTTGACCTTTCCTTTGATCTTGACCTCACTTTTCTTAAGTGTGATTAGCTCAGTTTTACATATACCATTCAAAGATATTTTTCATCAAACTTCATATGCTGTTACATACTGATGAGAGCTATTCAACTGCATCAACATTTTACCTTGACCTATCCTTTGATCTTGACCTCACATGATAAAGAACGAGGGCGCTTTTGATTGGCATTCGGCAGGAATCTGGGCGTAAAAGTATAAATTTTATCGACATGTCACATGAAATTTTAACTTTTTTTATTTATCTGGTTCCTGTGCAACTGAAAAGGAAAATATTTTCCCGAAATTGAGCTTTGATTTGCTAAAATATAACTTGAAAATTGGCCAGATCAGACATTTGGTACAAAATTGTACATTTTTAAACACGTTTTTCTAAATTTTTTCTATCTCTGGGTCTTCTCTCCATGATTTTTAAACCTTATTTGTATGTATTTGAATTCAAAGAAACGAATACACGTTTTCAAAAAATGGAGAGAAGACCCAGAGACCACGAAAAATGAACTTTTCCCCCAAAAAAATCCAAATTTGTGAATGTGGTGCTTTTTTGTCCTTTTAAAATCATCAGTGTTTGTGTAGCTGTGTTAGCTCAGTGAGTTGGGCTGGCTGTTCAGTGCACTTGGAGAAAAATTTTTTGGTTCGAGCCTTGCATGGGGCGTTAATTTTTTTTTTTTTTTCATGCAAACAACCATTTATTAGGGCCCCGCAAGGATTTGCGGGTGCCCTATAGTAATCACTCTGTCCGTCCGTCCGTCTGTCTGTCTGTCCGTCTGTCACTCTTCCGTCCACAAATTTTCTGTTTTTTTCTAATAACTTTTTTTATGGTTGCCCAATCAAGTTTAAATTTGGTATGGTAGTTTAATAGGCAGAAAGACATATTTTGATGCTAAGTTTGATTCTGTATGTCTTCTAGTTTGGAGCTGGGGTGGTGGGGTAGATTTCTAAACTATGCATAAGAATGAACGGGCAACTTTTTTTATGGTTGCCCAATTAAGATCAAATTTGGTACGGTAGTTCAGTAGGCAAAAATACATATTTTGATGCTAAGTTTGGTTCTCTATGTCCCTTGGTTTGGAGCTGGGGTGGTGGGGTAGATTCCTTAACTTTATATAAGAATGCATTGGCAAAGAGAGATAACTGCTGAAGATGTTCCCATTCAGTAAACTGAATGCTACTAGGAGTCCCATGAGATTAATTAGCTTTCCTCCTGAAGAAATTCCAGAGCATTATCTTTATCTGTCACTTTGAGATTAATTACCACCTCTGTCTGCAAATGAAGTTTGTTTTGAAGTTAAATCAATTTGGAATTCTATGAAATACTCTGATATGTGGATTTAAATATAAATTTTTATTATTTATTTTTGTTTGATAGTTATGATTTCATTGAATCCTAAAAAAAGAAATAGATTAAAGAAGATTTTTTGATTTACCAGGGTACTTTTTTTTCACTTTTTTCCTTTTTTTTTAAATATATTAATTCAAGAATGTTTTTAATTTTTAATGTAGAACTTTGTATAAAAACCCCATTCTATCATTAATACTGAAAAAGTTCTTATTGTAACTTTAGAAGAAAATGATGAGAGAGGTACAATTAATCCCTTGGGATTAATTATCTAGCCTGCTGCATTTCAGAAAATTTAGTAGGCTTCTCTTTATCTGTCACTTTAAGATTAATGAAAACCTTTGTCTGCAACTGCTGTTTGTTTGAAGTTAAGGTCAAGCCTTCATGATATTTGCATTCATTGAAGGCTGGCATTTTATATAACACAAGATTCATAATTGTTTAAATATAAATTCAATGTTAAGTTGTTCTTTACTGCCTAATGTAAATACAAGAATATTATTTTCAGGTTTTTGAATATTCAGGAATTATGTTGAAATTTTAAGAATACAGTTGCTGTTGCTTTTTCTTTGTACATTTATTAATCATTCTGTAAGCTGCACCCTTTTAATTCTACCCCATGGCGGGGCCCTTGCTGACTGGTCAGTTTTCTAGTTTTGTTAGTTTCGTTGTATGTATGATAATATTAAAATTTTGAATTAGATAAATTTTGATTCATTTTGGTTCTGGAACGAAATCACCAGCAGCAAGCTGAATCATCTATTTTTAATGTACATACACGTATCATGCACCTATGCATTAGATATTTAGGTATTTATTTTTTGTGAAACATTACTGTTATAATACTCCCTAGGAAAAACGGACATAAATGTTAAAATCTCACAGTCTTTCATAGCTAAATGAAAAAACCCATGGACGTGTTTGTAAATTAAATCTGACCAGCTATATGTTCAGCCAAATAAAAAATCAACCATTTTTTAAACCATAAATGTTTCATGTACAATTTAATTTATGTTTCTATTTGCAGATCACACGAAATATATCTTCTTTGTGTCAAACTTCATATGCTGATACATACGGATGTAGCAATTTATCTTTAAACATCAATATTTTTGACCTTGACCTTTCAATGACCTTGACCTCACTTTTATCATATTGTGATTAAGTCAGTTTTAAAGAAACCATTTATATTTTTTCGACTACATATGCTGACACATACTGATGAGAGCTTTTCAACTGCATCAAAATTTGTTTTACTTTGACCTTACCTTTGACCTTGACCTCACTTTTCTTAAATTAAATTTAAACTTTATATGCCGATACTGATGTAAGCAATTCAACAGCATCACTATTCAAGATATTCTGAAATTTCATACACAGATTCGAATTTTCATGTTGCATTACTGTTAAAACCTCGGTAGGGCATTCATGTCCTATGGACATATTTCTAGTTTTTATTATTTCACCTGGGGGAAGTCAGATGATTTATGCTATACCCCTGGCTTTGGTCACAGCGTCCTGATTAAAGTTTGAGGAGTAGGTTCATTCCCAAGTAACTACGAAATGTATATTTAGCCTTCAAGAAAATGCAAGCAAAATGGAAATGAAACAAAACTACCAGAAACATTTCCCAAGCTTGGGATGCTCGTGAAATCTCGGAACCGACAAAATCTAAATGAAAAACCGATTAATTTTCTTTTCCATAAAACTAGCATTTGTGTTATAAGCAATCTCTAGTTTCACGGTACCAAACTTGCATTCTGATCAGTTCTTTTCATCTAGTTGTTGATTTTGTCGGAACTTCCAGTTTCGAATCTCAGACCGATGCTTGGATGCTAAGTTTTGTTGTTTTGATTCTTTTTACACTTTCCTGATAGAGTGAAGGCCATGTTGTAGGTTTATGATAGTAAGGTCGCCCCAAGATTTCGGTAAGAAACAATGTTCCTGTTAATTTGGATCAATTTTTCATATCTAGGTCATTGGGTAGTGCAGGAATTCTGGGAATTGCAGAAAAAGAAAGCAAAATGAAAAAAACAAAACAATGCAGATGAGTGACCAGGTTAAAGTTTTTGGAGCAGGTCCATTCCCAAGTAGTGACTATACGTGCTACCAGGATCAAACTTGCTTTTGATGATACAACCTAGAGTCAGTGGAAAAATTCTAATACCATTCTTTTATAATCATTGCTTTGTTGAAGCCGAGCGGGAGGGGGAAGCGAGCTCAATAGACTAATGTAAAATATCAAGAGGAAATTCGGATTGAAATCTGTACATGCATCAGCCAAATTTCTCAGGTGAGCCATGTTGTGCCCATGGGCCTACCCTTGTTTCTCAAATAAATCAAAAATAGTAAAAAAATTAAAGGATTATGGTTTCTGCCCCTTTAAATCTTAACGAAATGATTTTGCCTTACCTTATTCAAAGGTCACCCCCAGGATGCACAACACCGAAGGTTTCAGCTTTTCGGAAAAATTTAGCTGACGTTTATGGAAGATTTTTTCCGAATTTCCTCTATCATACACGTTAGTTTGAGTCGCGAACTTGGCTTCAACATTGTCAACTTACATGAAAAGAACAATTTTCTACATATCTCTTTTACAGTCAAATTAAGTTTGGGCAGTTAGCTGAATCTTTTTAGCTCCATTCTTTGAAACATTCATAGCGAGCTTCTAAAGCGACGCTCGGAACATGAAAGTTCCTATGTGTATGAAAGAGGAAATTTTTGTTGTACATGTGGAAATTTTAGCTTTTTTTTTCCAAATGATGGACAGTTATGATCTGTTTGCGATGTAAATCAAAAATGGTAAAAAAATTAAAGTAAACATTTTGCTTACCGAAAGCGTTAACGAAAATAAAAATTCAAAAAATATGTCATAGACAGGCTTTTGCCCTTCGGAAAAGACCAAATGAGTCACCGGAAACTTACGAATTCTGACAGGATTATGGCCTAGGCCTATCCCCATTTCAACATTATTAGCAACTTACATGAAAAGAACAATTTAAATGCAATTCTTTTCCATAAAACTAAAGTTTGCGTAACCAACAGAACTTTTTATCATTCTGACGTCAGACTTTCGTCACTTCTACGGTTATATATTTTGTTGTCAACTTCACAGAAATTTTCTTAAAGAATTCGATCCCGATGCTTGGGAAATGATTTCTTTTTGTTGTTTTGTTTTATTCACAGTTTTTTCAAGGTATATATAGACAGTAAAGTGTAGGTTTATGATAGTAAATAAACTGCCTCGCCCAAACGGTCACTAAAACATGCATATGTTAATATAAAAAATATATATATATATACAAAAATACTGTCAAACGACATTTGTGACCAAAAAGACGCAGGCGAAGAGTTTTTATATTAATATTATTTATTTCTGAAAGCTTTTCAAGGTAGAATAATTGGAAACATATAGATTCAATAAATTTGTCAGAGATATATGTAAGTTGAAGCAAATTAAAAAAATGGTCCGTTAAAGTTTTTTGGGCAAGATACGTAAATCTTTAAGGTCAAGGTCAATAGGTCAAAGTTGTTGGTATCCATGAAAGGTGTTGCCAAAGAATACATATGTTGAAATATAAAGTCCTAGTATCACCGTTCAAAAGTTGTGACCAAGGTTAACGTTTTTAAAAAGTGCAGTTAAAACTAGGTCAAGGTCAAAAGGTCAAAGTTCTTAATATATGAAAGGTCTGTCACAAGGATTATCATATATATACTGTTTAAGTTATGTCAAGGTATAAAGTTTTTTCAGAAGTACGTAAATCTCCAAGGTTCATCAAAGTTGTTGGTTCAATGAAAGGTGTTGAAGAATTATCATTTATTATATTTTTTAATAAAATACGTAAATTTCCAACAACATAGAAGTATAAAAGCCATTACAGTCAAATTAAGTTTGGTCAATTAAGTTGTTAATTTGTCACAAAAAATAAATATGTGAAATATGAAAGTCATATGCATTACCATTCAAAAGTTATGGCTAAAATTAAATTTGGAATTTTTTACAAAAGTAGTTGAAACTCCAAGGTCAAGGTCAAAAGGACGCAGGTGGTACCCAAAGAAAGGTCTTGTCACAAGGAATACACATATGAAATATAAAAATTATAGCTGTACTAAATCAAAAGTTATGGGCAAGGTTAAATTTTGTGACGGACAAGTGTGAAATAACTGACGGACCGACGGACAGACATACGGACCGACGGACAGACGGACAGACGAATGAGATTTAATGTCCCCTCGCTATTCGCGAAAGTTGTCAACAAGGAAGTACATTATGGCTATAAATTGCTCTTGCCACAGGGACTTGCTCTCGGTGTGTAATAATTATTCATTAAAAAATCATATACCGTAATATTAAAACTACACAAGGGAGGACGCCATTTTGGACCCCTTCCTCGCTTCAACCTCTGTTTTCGTTATATTTTGCCGTATTTTACTGACTCACCGCCCCGGATCTGTCCAGAAATGATTCTTCTAAGACCTTATGGAGAAATTTCCCCCTTGAACCTCTTCATACACATTTCAGACTAAAATAATCCAAACTCGCTCGTTAGGACAGTTCAATCTCTCACTAGAGGGGGCGCTTTCTTACACCTCTGCATGTTGTCTAAAAAGTACATTTTCATGTAATTATTTGTCACAAAAATTGTATAAACCTTGATTGTTTTGTATGATTTTTCAATAATGTTATGTATTTTAAGCTCTTTGGTAGTAAATATTTCCTGATTATCTCCTTGGTTTCAAAATGAAAATATGTGTAAAAATTCTTAAGGAAATAGTACCGTACATGTATATATTGAAGCTATTTTTAATTAATATATATCCAAATTTTGAAAGAACAAAAGAAGTATGACAGATTGATATTTCTAATTTCATTTTAATATATTACCAAGTTGGTAGCAATTTATGATTTATTTTTGTTTTACAAGATTCTTGTAATTTAGACGATAACAGAGGTGTTGGATCAGACGCTTCAAACGCCTTCCGTGATTTAAGTCAGTTGACATCAGAAAGTGAAAAAAAACCATTCGGTTATCTCGGGATTTTTCCACTATTTGAAACAACTGCTAATTATAAATTTGAAAAAAAATATGTTTTAATTCTGTATTCGAATGTAAAACGCCTAGGTTACTTTCGCTTTCTGAAAATCAAAATAAACATGTTAGCTAGGTCAAATTTATCTTTTAAAATGATATTCAAATATCATTTAAATATATTAAATCATTTGATGCACTCAGAAGGAACTTAATGAAATGATCAAAATTTAATGAAATGGATATAATTTCTGTGCTTTTTATTTTTTGCGAATTAAAAATGGTCACAAAAATGCTAAAAGTGAGCTTTTCTCGAAAAAACATGTATATACGGTATGGCATGAAATACAATTTCGAATATATACATCTTTTTTTCACCTTAACATAGAATTCCGTCTGTAATTTCTGCGCTTTTTATTTTTTGTGAATTAAAAATGGTCACAAAAATGCGAAAACCAAGATCATCGCGAAAAAATGGATATACGGTATGGCATGAAATACAATTTCGAATATATACATCTTTTTTCACTTTAACAAAGAATTCCCGCAATTTTAATTTTTTCCCCAAAAGCTAAAAAAACTTAATTAAGGTAGTAGAGCAAAAATATTGGGTAGGTTGGGTAGCCCTGTAGCAGTTCCAATTGAAATGTCCAAATTCAGCATTTTTTTCCTTATATAACTGGTACCAATAAACGGCAACGTTCCAAATGCCAAAAAACGTTAATTTTTCCCAATTCTGTGACTAAAAATTCCCAATTCAACTGTAATGATTCCAATTAAATCTTTTGATGCACTCAGAAGGAATTTAATGAAATGATCAAAATTTAATGAAATGGATATAATTTCTGTGCTTTTTAGAATTAAAAAGGTCACAAAAATGCTAAAAATAGATCATTACGAAAAAAATGATACGGTATGCATGAAAACAATTTCGAATGATATATATAATTTCTGGGCCACAATTAGGTCACAAAAATCTATTTTTACATAAAAATATATAGATGGCATGAAATACAATTTATATAAATCTTCTTTTCAAGAACCTCTGGGCTTTTTATTTTTTGTGAATTAAAAATGGTCACAAAAATGCGAAAATAGATCATCGCGAAAAAATGGATATACGGTATGGCATGAAATACAATTTCGAATATATAATCTTTTTTCACTTTAACAAAGAATTCCCGCAATTTTAATTTTTTCCCCAAAAGCTAAAAAACTTAATTAAGGTAGTAGAGCAAAAATATTGGGTAGGTTGGGTAGCCCTGTAGCAGTTCCAATTGAGTCGAGATGCCCAACAGTTTTTCCTTATATAACTGGTACCAATATACCGTTCTATGAACGTTAATTTTTCAATTATGTGACTAAAAATTCTTCAACTGTAGATTCCAATTAAATCTTTTGATGCACTCAGAAGGAATTTAATGAAATGATCGAAATTTAATGAAATGGATATAATTTCTGTGCTTTTTATTTTTTGCGAATTAAAAATGGTCACAAAAATGCTAAAAATAGATCATCGCGAAAAATGTATATACGGTATGGCATAATACAATTTCGAATATATGATCTTTTTTTCACCTTAACATAGAATTCCTGCAATTTCTGCGCTTTTTATTTTTTGTGAATTAAAAATGGTCACAAAAATGCGAAAATAGATCATCGCAAAAAAATATATACAGTATGGCATGAAATACAATTTATATATAATCTTTTTTCACTTAACAAAGAACCACAATTTTAATTTTTTCCCCAAAAGCTAAAAAAAATTAATTGTAGTAGAGCAAAAATATTGGGTAGGTTGGGTAGATATGTAGCAGTTCCAATTGAGTCGAGATGCCCAACTCAGCATTTTTTTCCTATAATAACTGGTACCAATAAATGGGGTTCCCAATGCCAAAAAAAAACGTTAATTTTTCCAAATTCAGTGACTAAAAATTCCCAATTCAACTGTTAGACAACGATGACATCGTACTTTTTGTTTAATAAAACAGTTTACACGTTGACTAATTGTTTCACTATAGCGCTTAAGTCGAAAGTAGAGAAAGTCGTAATTTGGAGGGACCTGTGGTTTAGACAGCGTTAATTAGTGTTATACATTTTGACAAATTGAAAGCATAAAAATGTGAAAACATGGGGCGTTGATATGAAAAACAATTAGTACTTGTTGCTTATTCTTTCAAAAAAGATTAGGTAATTTGGTACGCAAAATACGTTGCATTTGCATTAGAAAATTTATTTTTTTTTTCCCAATTGAACCGGTAACGGACCCTTTCCCAATGCGTGGAAAAAAATCGCTGCAACTCAAGACAGAATTTACTGAAAGGCCATATTTAAACATATATGTCATGAAATACAAATTCAAATATATTTTTTTTTCACTTTAACATGAATTCCTGAAATTTCAATTTTTTCCCCAAAAGTTAAAAAAAAATAGGTAGCAGGAAACAAGATGATTTTTTTTTTGGGTGACTATGTTTCACAAGCTCAAATTATTTATATATAGGTTAATTGTCTCAACAATTTTGACAGATTTCCTAGAATCCTGCCATCCCATTGTGTACAGGAAAAAATCATCTCCTTACAGGTTACTTTTTAAATCTCTCACAAGGGTACATGTATGTTTATTGACCCTAGTCAATTGTAAACATTAATTTACATTGTAATGTATTCATATACATATAACTTCAAGTTTTGTATACATGTATGTTTAAATATATCTTTAGAAAGCATTATTTGAACTTAAACACTTCTGGTGTTTACAAGCAAGGGACTCATTATTTATATATATACATACTGTGGTTTCATCATTATTCGTGGAAAAATTTTCGTGGATTTCGTTGTTGAGCATGACGAATCAAATGTTCAACGAATGGTGCCTCCATTTTGATTTACGATAAACATTTTAAAAGCCCATTCCGATTTTCGTTAATATATATTAAATAGCCCTACCCCGATTTCCTCAACAGATTAAATTTACAGACCTTAGGCTTTTTTTTTTATAAAAATAATTATTTTTAAAAATGAGGAAATAATTTTAAATAATTATCTGAATTTTATTTTAGTAAAACGTTTTGGGATATAACAACACGTAGATCTGTCAACGCAGTGTATATAGAGATGCAGCGATATCCCAAAGCCATAGGCTGATAATCAGGCGTAAATGTGTCACTACCCTACAATTCAAGTGTCCAAACCCCAATTATCACCTGTACAGTGAAAACAACAAATTACCGTTAAATTAAAAAAAAATCTGATAGAATTAATTTAAAAACTTTCTGTCGTTAAAAACATGCTAAAATCATACAAATTATCAACACAATTTAATGCTAATTGAATTTTATCTGTTTGTTAAAAACATATTTTTATTATACATGAGGTAATAGGTATACATCTTTGCTGCGAAAGTCCTGTCATTCATGGCTGAATTATTTTTCCTATTATTTGTTTAAGCGGATGTTATACCCATCGCGCATGATCGCGTGAATGTATTTATTCCGAGATCTTCAAATAAGGGGTCTGAATGTCTCTGTTCCCGATACACGCTGTGCATGTGAAAATGAGTAACTTACGCTATTTTGTGAATTGAAAATTTCTGAATTGTTGTTACTTTCGATATCCTGTTAACTTAAGGTTTCGTTTCCAAACTTGCGATGATCGGATCACAGTTTTTGTCCGTATTCAACACCTGCTATAATTAAAGGAATAAATCACTGTTGAAGTTTCCGACTTTTGAAAAGCCAATGAAGATAAATAGATAATTAAAGAGTTTTCTCCTGTTAGTTATTTTCTTAAAAGATATCTACATACCCTAACATATAAATTGCACAATGTTCCCGCTAAGGCATAACGACGAAAGAAAAAAATCTGAAAGGATAGACAATTATTTTGATCTGAGGACCATTATCCACGAATTTACGTATCCACGAAACTGTGAATTTTCTTTAATCCACAAAAATTGATGCCCACGAATATTTATATACCACAGTAGGTTGTATTTATTAAATAGTCTAAATTTATTTTGACAGATTCCCCAGTGTAATATCCAACCATTGTCAGGGAAAGGGAAGCATCATCTCCTTACAGGTTTTTAAATCTCTTTTACCTAAAGAATATTAAAAGTTTTGTAATTGAATGTAAAAGATAGATATATTTCACTAGTGGAAAGACCTTTTTTTTTATATTTTTCATGAATGTGAAGTATGAGGGGGAAAAAAAAAAAAAAAACTCAATATCAGGAATAAAATGAACTCAATATACAACTACAAAATATTGAACTTTTCTGCTCATAACATTTTTAGCTAACCTGATTTTAAGTGAGATTTTCTGATCACATTTTGTATTCTGTCTGTCTATAAACTTTACATATTGTAGCTCACCTGAGCCCCCCAAAATCACATGAACTTTTCTGATAATAGTCTGGTATGCTCTCTGTCTGCCTTTCTGTAAACTTGACACATTTCATCTCACCTGAGCTTAAAACTCTGTGAGTTCTAATCATATTTTGTCTGTTATCCATCCGTCCGTCTACTGTCCGTCTGTAAACTTTTACATTTTCAACTTCTCAAGAACCGCTGGGCCAAGGGGAGATAATCAAGAAAGAGACAAAGATAGGCTGGGGTCATTAAAAATCTTCTTCTCATGAACCACTGGGCCAGAAAAGTTGAAACTTATTTGGAAGCATCCTGGGGTAGTATAGATTCTAAATTGTTCAAATCATGAGCCCCAGGGGTTGGGCGGGGCCACAATTGGGAATCAAAGTTTACATGGAAATGTATAGGAAAAATCTTTCAAAATCTTTTTGTCAAGAACAACAGGGCCAGAAAAGCTGAAACTTATGGAAGCATCCTGGGATAGTGTAGACTCTAATTTTTTTAAATCATGACCCCCAGGGTTTGGGCGGGCCACAATAGAGAATCAGTTTTACATAGAAATATATAGAAAAAATCTTTCTCAAAATTTCCTTCTAAAGAACTACAGGGCCAGAAAAGCTGAAACTTATGTGGAAGCATCCTGGGGAAGTGTAGATTCGAAATTGTTCAAATCATGATCCCCGGAGGTTGGGCAGGGCCACAATGAGGAATCAATGTTTTACACAGAAATATCTAGGAAAAATCTTTCAAAATCTTCTTCTCAAGAACCACTGGGCCAGAAAAGCTGAAACTTAATATGTGGACGCATCCAGGGGTAGTATAGATTCTAAATTGTTCAAATCATGACCCCCCGGGGGTTGGGCGGGCCACAGTAGAGAATCAAAGTTTTACATAGAAATATATATGAAAAATCTTTCAAAAATCTTCTTATCAAGAACTAAGGGGGAATTAGGGTTAAGAATAGCATGGTCAAAGCTTCTCAGGTGAGCGATGTGGCCCATGGGCCTCTTGTCTTATCATTAGACCAGTGGGGGTCATAAGAACTTCGACAACTTCACTTTTGATCTCAGTGAATCTCACTCTTACTAAAAGAATATTTAGTTGAAAAGTGAGACTGAGATCAAAAGTGAGCTCATCTAAGTTTTATGCCCCCCTCCTCACACGAGTAACTCAGGTTTTCTATTGCTATTCTGTTTTGTCCGTTGTCGTATGTCGTTTGTTGAGTGTAATCTTATGATCTTATGAACATTTTTAGCTTCTCTGGAACCATTGAACCAATTTCAGCCAAATTTTGCATATAGCATAATTTATGAGTGAAGGGTAACAAAAATTGTGAATTCCATGCCCCCGCCCCCCGGAACCTGAGGGGTGGGGCCAAAACTTTAAATTAATTCAATCTAGAAAAATCTTCTCCTTTAATCATAGCCCTCAAGCAGTCAAACTTTTTGCATGATTGTAATAAAAATTTAGCACCAACAGTCTTTGCGCTTAACTTTTTTTACTACAAGCCCACAGGGCAAAGTGTAAGTACAAATTTTGGTAGCCCAAACAAAATTTTACTAGCCCAACTCAAGAGTAATAACAAATGAAGTTTAATAAGTGCAATCACATTTGCATTTCTGATTTAATTCAATTTGATCACTAAACGTTCAAAACCACTTTGAGTACCGTAATTGTTTTAAACACTTTGCTGCATCAGTCAACAGTGTGACATGCACACATCTTTAAATAAAAAATACTTACAGCAAGATTATGAAAATTTAACTATGAATCTAGGTTTTACAACAGTTGATATCATATATTTATTACTCTTTTATTTTCTTATGAGAAAATAAGGGGTATTTCGGTGAT
>NW_026930630.1:0-44026 GCF_032062105.1 Saccostrea cuccullata
TGAATAGTAATCTTGATATGCAAGAATTCTCAGGATCAGGTAGTGTAGATTCAAGTTTATTCAAAACATATCTAGATATTTTTTCTCTTTTCGCCCATTTTTGTACAAAACTGGATAATTTTGCGAAATTTTTGCTTCCAAACTTATGTATGATAGCTTCAAAATTCAAAATTACCAAACAGAAATGACGACGCATATTTCTAATAATACACATGTACTTTTAAATAAATAATGCATACGCAATTTACATGTAGTTTAAATTTAATTGTCTTTTTCCCAGGAGTTGAAGAGTTCCAATACTTAAAGGTATATGCCCCCTGAGGGCCCTTGATTGGTGAATAAATAAATAAATAAAGGAACTGTGTGCTACCTTTCAATGTCTTTTTATGCTGTTGTGCATGTTTTTTTTAAGAACTTTGTATAAACAAAACATCTAGAATATTTTAAGTAAATTTAGTACATTTTCTTGGAATAAAACAAAAAATTTCATCAAATGATGTATTTTCAAAACTCCTGGAAATGCTTGCTGATTCTTTGTCTCTTTATATCTGATGGCATTATACATGTCATGTAATTTTAAATTAGAAATATCTTGAAAAATTATCAGTAGGTAAGGTGGGTTGCTATGTCCTTACATTAAAAAGTAATTTGTAGTGAACGAAGGATTATTAAAATCTGATGTGGCAATTGATTACTATACAAAATCATTGAATTTGATGTGTAGATAGAGACTGTTTTTTTTTCTTCTAAGACATATGACGGTATTTAACGATTTTTATCAACCCCTTTTGACCACGTTTATCATTGTTTTTCAATTACTTCTCAGTCTGGTGACCCTTTCATGCAATATCCTCTTACTATCCTAAAATTGTTGATACAGATGTCGGAGTATTAAATTATAGTATCATATTTTACTGAATAATCGTTTCCTTCAATAATAAGTTCGACATCTTTCTTCTCTTATGTCAAGGAGTATGTTATGGGGGTGGATGCAAAAGTTATGTCACTACTTTAACTTTTTTAATTGCTTTAAAAATAATCCATCCAAATTAAACATAATTTATACTAATTCAATTAATTTCAATTTTTGCTTTAAAATTTCATTTTGTTAATAGTTATATAAGTATTTAAAAAAAAAAAAAAAAACAATGGTAGGTTTTGTTTATCACCACACACTTGAATGTTATGAACGTCGTTTTGACGTGACTTTTTGGCATCTATAAGTTTGTCCAAAGATAATATTCAAAGGAAGGAAACAACCATAAACTTTACATTTTATTTTTTTTAAAAGAGACCATTTTCAAAACTCGTAGCAAAAAGAACAATCAGCTTCCATGTTGAGTATTTCTAGCGTCCAACTGCTTTACAAATTTGTATCATTCTGACGATGTCTGTATTGATTAGAAAATACCGGAAATAATGTTTTAATTAATCATTTTTCTGATCAGTAATGACCCACCGGCCATTCAATATCATGATGAATTGTTCAGCTGTGTAATGAATTGATTCACTACAGTGTTCTAAAATCTCACCACCGCAATAGAACTCACGCCGGTTTACCTATCAGAGACTGAGAAAGCGAAGACAGAGACTGACATACGTATATAGAAAGTCAAATTAGTTCTATTGATCTAAAGGAACTTCTGAAAGCATCATTAGCAGTTTTTGAAAAGGATAAAATATTGCGTATCAAAATAATATATTGTGGAACCTAAGTTCTGATATATCACATAAAAAGGTGTATAATATTAAAAGAATCAGTTATATCCGTCCTCCCATTAATGGCTGATGATTTGACAAAGTAAAATAACAAAGGAAGCCGCTGTTTGAGAAACGTAGAACCAAGTGTCTTAAAAAATTAAAATTAATCAAACCATGTCTAAATATTTCATCGAGCATCCAATTTGATTGAAGACGGACTTGGTTCTATAGGCTCCAGCGAACAGGTATTTAATTTCATACAAACTCACAAAATTAATTTTTATGCAAAAAAGGAGAGGTATATACTGAATCTTCTGTTGAATATCGTGACATTCTTAAGATCTTTAATATAAATTGGAGATACATTCAATTTCTTAAAAAGGTGTCGTGTAATTGTAAAAATCTTATCATATATTTGAAACATGTTTGCACTAACATGTATGAAACAAAATTGACACATGTAAAAATGAAAGAGTGATTCAAAAATGAGATGCATTTTTTAACTTAAAAGTTTTCATAGATGATTATAATAAAAAAAGACAATGGGTAATGAATGTACTTATTTCGATGCTGGAGTAATAACCAAAATAATGATGGTTGAACATAATGTTCCGAAAAGGAAAATCCAAAATAAGATGCGATCCACGACCTGTGCTACTTTTCTCCATTCCTGAATAACTTGAAAATCTCGATCTTCCTTTTCATGCTTGTCCAAAATAATTTGTAAATTTTTAACGATCTCTTCGTGCGATTTTGTATGCAAATTTTTTACTTGGATTCCTCTTTTTGGCCTTTGGTGCGTTTCGTTTGGTAATAGTCTGACGTCACACCTAACGTCATTATGGAGCGTTGTTCCCTGTCCATCTGTAATAATTGTGTCCGCCATTCCACCATTTTCTAATTGCGCTTCATTCTGAAGTTCCTGAGCAATATTTTCTAACGTTGCTCTTAAAGACATTGTTCTTAAAATTCGATTATTTTGTTCTTGGTTTATTGATGGTAATCCATTACTTTTTCCCATGCATAACATATCATGAACTGGTCCAAGAAGGAAATTACGTAACCACACCGGCACCGGGTGCCTGTTTGGGCCTCTGTGATGAAGATTCAGCACGAATACCGTCATTATTACGGAAACTGATGTCAACGACATTACGATAGTGAGATAGATACCTAAAATTGAAAAATTGGAATTAGAGAGAAATTCGGAGCTAACGCATGTTTTTTTCCTGTAAAATTCATCAATGTATATATTTCATTACTTATAATTTAAAATAAACATTGTAATTAATGGGCATATTGAATTGTTTATAAGATTCCAGTTTTTTCCCTAGCTTATTCATGATTCTGTAAAATCTTATCACAGATTCAGCTGCATGTTACATGTAACAGAATACTGTAAACGGTTGCAATGTGACACTCAACCAACGTCGTTTTCAAAACAAGAGCATCCTTTTTTGCTATAATTTCCTCCTTTGCCAAGGAAGAAGCAACATTTGATACTCATATTTATCATATATTATGACATAAATTATATGTTCAATATGAGTATCTAATGTTGCTTCTTCCAATCAAAATTTCAGGTAGGATTTTCTCCAGTTACAAGAAAATTAGACGGTCGACAAACAATTAGCTTATCCCTCCTGGGCTTTGATCAGCACAGCTAAAATGATTTTAAACTTTTTAAAATAAGAATTAATCAAATATTTGAGATCAAAATTGGATTTTAAAAGAGTAAGATTTTCATATCCAATAATTAAAGGCGGGAATTGTGTATAATTCTTCTCAGTTTCCTCTTTCTCTGATATTCCCTAAGGACTTCTTTATTTCACTTAATGTGAAGCTGGTACAATATCTTCGTCATTTGTATTCCTTCCCAGGAAAAGAGAACTACAAATGAACAACACCATGTCCAGTTTCTATCTTTTTAAACATGACAGACTGCATTAAGGGACATGCTATGTGATAAATTTACAAATTGTTATTCCGGTCATCTGTGCGTTTATTGCAGTCCGTGCTTTCATAGGGACGCGGTTTGTTTCATCTGCAGTCTAAAAAGGAAAATGTTTCTCCCAAAGAGCCAAAAGATTTGGTTATATTGCTGTTGATTCGAAACCTAAGATTAAAATTTAAATATATTCCGAACCCGTCAAGTTCACTTTAGAAGAAATATGCACATAATTCGATAGTCGGTCAAAGACCTGTAAAATCATAAAAACTTGCAAGTTAAAATCTTTAAATTATCCTACATTTAATATACTTCTGTAGAGGAAAATATAACTATCTATGAGTCAAGTCTTTCTCTAAATATACCTAAATACATATTGTGCTAAATATTGTTTACGATCAACATGATGTGGAATATGATGTATGGTGTAAAAAGTTTTGACGGGCGGCAGACCTCACTAATGCTTCCTGGTTTAAGATTGGGGATTATTTGGTAATGATATAATTTGACTTATAGGTCTGCAATATAAGCCGGAATTCCCATAGGGTATCCGGGTCCTGCTCGAGAATATGTCCAGGAAATATGTGATAATAGACGTATCAATGTCATTGCCAAAGGACAGTTTAGAACCATGATCCCAGAAATTGCAGTAATGACAAGATGGTTCAGAACTGTAAAGCTCATCAGAAACCAAAATGATGTTTTCCTCTCAATATGATATTGTAGTACAGGAACATAAAAATATGTTGGAAACACATCACTTCAGATTAATTTAAATTATCACCAATTAAACCTACAATGTGAAAACAACAAAGATATTATCTATATATTGTATATTGTATTGATATTACTTACTGATAAGTGGAACAAACTCGGAAGTTTCTGGTAAATTTTCTGCCACTGCAAGCATAAAGACAGAAAAGGCAAGTAAAACAGTGATCCCGAGTGCTATCTTTTCTCCGGAATCCGGTGGGAGACAAAACACCAACAGCGTTAGCGCTGACATCATAATACATGGAAAGATAACGTTATACATATAGTAAAGCGTTCTACGTCTTATGTGAACAAAAAACGTCACATCCGGAAATGGTTCAGGGCAGCATGTATATTGAACCACGTTTCTTTGAACTCTGACACTTATCAGAACCCATTCACCATTCACGACATAGTTTGTGAGGTCCACTTCTGATGACCTATTAGTGATGTCTACTTGAAAGCCATCATATGTCCATGACCCAAATTTCATTTTACAGATCTGGTCGTCGAAAGGAAAGTAGGTCACGTCCACTTTACAGGAACTTTGAAGTTTGGTAGGTACGGGCCAGAAAACGTTTCCATTGTTTTCTACCATTGCATTTGCCGACATGACACCATCTGTGTACTCGGCTGCACTGAAATGTAATATTAGGAAAATAGACAAGCTTAAAGACGTATTACATTGTAAATTGTTTTGAGTAAGATCTAGCGCATGCAGGTAGGTCGGAGTACTTTAAGGAAATTTATTCGTATATGGGGTTAATGACTGTTGTGTACATTCCGTTTATTTTCTTACGTTAAAAGTTTGAGAAGACAGACACATCTGAATATACTAGTACACTGATTTAGACGCCTTTTCCGATCATTTTTCTCTAAAAGGAATCATTGCCTTCGTTTAAACGTTATGGAGAGAGAAATTGGATCTAATGCGTTTCATATCTGGCCGTAGAAATATTTTATGTTGTGGTATCAGCTTTTCTTTTCATCTTGCTCTCTAGAGATGTCATTATATTTTTCTAATAACTTATTTCATCAGAGAATAGTACATGTAAGAACAAAAAGACTAATTTTTGTAAATGTTCATGTACAAATGTCTGTCGCTAAACCGCTGACTAATGATGCGTTTACTGTATATTATTTATCAAATATTTATTATTATCGACCGCAGCAGCTATGGCACGCCAAATTCACAAAAATGAGCTAAACATAATTTCAAAGTTGATAAACTAAGTTTATCGACTGTAAACTATAGTTTACAAACCGTGAACTATAGTTAACAATTCGTTAACTATAGTTTCCATCTGTAAAACTATATTTAACGGTCGTTAACTATAGTTTACGAATGCTAATCTAAGTTTATCTGTCTGTAATAAAGCGTTAACAATAGATTTTGTTGATAAACATAGATTCACGTTTGTAAACTATAGTTTACAATCGTAAACTATAGTTAAGAGTTGTTAATCATAGTTTCACAAATCCTGAAACTATATTTATCAGATCGTTAACTATAGTTAACGGTTTGTAAACTATAGTTTACAAAATCGTGAAACTGTATTTATCAGATAATCTATGTTTTGCAATCGCAAATGATTGTTTTCGGTGTTAAGTATAGTTTACGGTTGTGAAACATAGATTATCTCGTTAACTATGGTTTACAGATCTGAAATATACATTAACGTTGTTAACTATAGTTTACGGTTTGTAAACTATAGTTTACAACCGATAAACCTAGTTTATCGATTGTGAAACTATGATTATCTCATTTTTGTCAATTTGGCGTGCCATAAGCAGCGACCGATCTATTTGTGATTATGTTAGAAAATGCACATGGGGAAATGAGACGTTATTTTTCATTAGTTCAGTAAAATAATTCTTAAATTATAACAAGTAAAAATCTCGATTAAAATATCTTAAAAACTTGCTTTGAACTAAGTATAAATTATTGTTATTTTGTTTCAATTTCATTATCATTTCTCATCAGATGATTGATAATTTATGGTTACATTAAAATAGTTTACAATAGATACTCCCCAGCCCGGGAGTGTATAAGATATGAAAGGAAATCGTCACGATTTTCCGGATAATAATGACGTGGTAAAAGTGCATGGTGAATTGAAAAGTTCTTCAACTAGGCCCTAGTAAAAACTGTTTTGAAAATACTCTACAGCTGAAATTTATGACAAAAAGATATTTTTTCTACATTTTGCACCTCGGCTTGCAGCATAGCCTACTCTGTAGAAACTATGGGCATTATCACGTGACCAAGATCCAGGGGTATCAAGGCGTGGTTTATGTCATTTTGTCATTTTGATTCATGAAAATAAATTCTAAATCATTTATCATTGACTTTTTTTTTTTACATCGATGAATCTATTTATGAGCAAACGCAGTAAAATGTCTGTTTATTTACTTTTTTAAATTATTTATTTTGTTTTGAAAACAGCCTGAAATAAAAAGTACTCAACTGTTTCACCTTTGAATATCTTTCCTTGCATGGACGCTTTTAAAATTGTGAAATAATTTTTTTAAATGCTAAATTTTTTGCGGCCGATTTGATGCTTTGCATCAATTTTACTTGTATTCTTCTTGTATTTACCGGGATAGAGAGAGTTGCATGTATGGTGCGCCGTTTTGATATTTACTGCCAAAAACTGATCTCAACTATTCGAATAAGTGATATCACTTATTCAAATAAGTGATATCACCTACTCAAATAAGTGATATCACCTATTTGATTTGAATTGGTGATATACAACCTTGACCTTTTGACCTTGACCTTGGAGGATATTTAAGTACTAATGAAAAAACTTTAACCTTGACCATATCTTTTGAACGGTAAGGACTAAGGCATTCATACTTCACAAATGTAATCCTTGTGAGAAGACCTTTCATTGGATAACAACAACCTTGACCTTTTGACCTTGACCTTGGCAATTTAGTGCTTCTGAAAAAACTTAACCTTGGTCACAACTTTTAAACAGTAGATGCTAGAACTTTTATATTTCACATATGTATTCCTTGTTGCAAGATATTTCATTGGATACAAACAACCTTGACCTTTTGACCTTGGAGATTTAAGTACTTATGAAAAAACTTTAACCTTGACCATAACTCTTGAACGGTGAGGGCTAGGGCTTTCATACTTCACATATGTAATCCTTTTGAGAAGACCTTTCATTCGATACCAACAACTTTTACCCTTTGACGTTGACATTGGAGTTTTACCTACTTAAAAAAAAATTTAACTTTGGTCACAACTTTTGAACAGTAGATACTAGGACTTTTATATTTCACATATGTATTCTTTGTGGCAAGTCCTTTCATTGGAAATCAACAATTTTGACCTTTTGACCTTGACCTTAAAAATTTGCATACTTATGAAAAAAACTTTAACCTTGACCATAACTTTTGAACAGTAAGGGGTAGGGCTTTCATACTTCACATATGTAATCCTTGTGAGAAAACCTTTCATTGGATATCAAAAACTTTGACCCTTTGATCTTGAACTTGGAGTTGACCTACTTTTAAAAAAACATTTTACTGTGGCCATAACTTGTTAACGGTCAGGATTAGGGTTTTCATCCTTAAAAAAATTCAACTCCAGTGTTACTTTCTAAATAAATTACATATGATAGTATGTTCATATTACCCACAATATGTCATAAAAAATAACATTTCACCCACAAAGACACCGAAAGCGGGGGACCACAATTCTTTGAATTTGCTTGTTTTAATTATTATAAAATTTAACTAATAGGTACATGTCGATCGTCTGTGTTTATTTCCTTATAAATCATTCCAAGTTTAAAATTGGCTTTGGAAGCAATTGAAATACGGGAGGCTGAATGGAGGTGAAAAGAGCTATTGTCCAGACACGAAAATCTTCTCGGTGGAGATGGGGCTAGAAACAAACTTCTTTCTGTTCAATGGACTATTTTATGTTTTATACACTACAGGGTCTGGTTTAAAGGTTGGGCGGGTGTAAACCTTCGCCCAAATGTCATATGCCTATATAACATAATGTCTATCTTTGCAAAAAAAGTAAGAGGTAAGCACACCCCCAACGTTTCTAACGCCTATGTTTAATTTTTCGAGGTGAGGTAAGTCAGCATTGATAGCTGATCTATAGCTTAATGGCGCACCCCTGTGATCACTACCATTTGTCTTTTCAATTGATCTTTGCTCTTTCGGACTATTCAGTAACTTGTTGTTAAAATGTGATACGTTTAAGGGGAAATTTTAAGCGAAATGCAAATTTAGCTATTTGTCCTTAAAACTGGTATTTTATTTTTAGCGAGATGTTTTGTAGCGTTTTTAAAATGCATATTAATAAAGTTATTACAAATAAAACACAATTGAATTTTAGCGATCTCGACACCCTCGCTAATAATGCCAAAATTAAATCCTTGCTAAAAAATTCTACCTAAGAAGGCAAGGGTTTAAATCAGAGATCGTTGCTAATATGTACATGTGAACAACAACACTTGCAAGATTAATAGGAATTATTAAAAATTAATTTTAATCGTTTTCTGAGAAATATAATCCTTTGATTTTTTATGAATTGAAATCAGAATTTCAGTCACCAAAAAATCTACAATATATTCCATTTGATTTACAGGCAATAAGTAGTGTTATTATGGATTAACAAATACTAAGTATATAAGTTCCTAAGTGAGAATAAAATAATTATGAAGTATCTTAACTATTTTAGCGAGTCTAAAATGTAAACAACCGGCTACAGCAGAGATCGTGACCTACATGTACATGTATTGAAAGTTAATTGCAGGGAAGGGAAAGAACAAAACAGAAAAAGGCATTCTGCATGAATTGAAACATGCAATTAAATGAATTTGGGGTTAACACAGAGGCATCTGCGGCACAATAGTCCAATTGACCCAAAATTCACCATTATTACAAAAGTGAAGTTTTTTTTCGCACACTCACCGTAAATTATCACAAAGGCGAAGTTATTGTCACCCCCCTGTTTTTTTTTCATTAAAAAATTCTATTTCGACCGTAGAAATATCGTCCCGATCTTATAAATCTGTTTGGTGCTATCACTGTTGATAAAGGTGAATAACAGCGGGGCACTTATTTCGCTGCTTGTTATTGTCCACTTCATGAAATACTGTGGAACTTCTCAGAATTTAGGATTCCGCATATAAACTAGAAATATGTCCATAGGACATGAATGCCCCGCCGAGGCCGAGGATATATTAGAAAAGCAAAATGAAAATTTGTATGTGTATAAAATTTGATCCGTACGGTTAAAAATGTATGTCAGATCCAGCATCCAAAGCAAGTCTGGTAGTGCCCATCCCTAGATGCATCATCCATGCAAGTTTGTTTCAGGTAGGGCTTATAGTTACTTGGGAATGAAAATATAGGTCAGATCCAGCATCCGAAGCAAGTCTGGTAGTGTCCATCCCTAGATGCATCATCCATGCAAGTTTAGTTCAGGTAGGGCTTATAGTTACTTGGGAATGAAAATATAGGTCAGATCCAGCATCCGAAGCAAGTCTGGTAGTGTCCATCCCTAGATGCATCATCAAAAAGGGTTTTTTTCAGGTAGGGCTTATAGTTACTTGGGAATGGAAATCAAGGTCAATCCCGCATCCAAAGCAAGTCTCGTAGTGTCCATCCCTAGAGCATCATCCATGAAATTTTTCTAAGTAGGGCTTATAGGTCCTTAGTAATGGACCTGTCCAAAAAATTTATCCTGGTCACTCATCTGAAATATGTAGGTTAGATCCAGCATCCGAAGCAAATCTGGTAGTGCTCATCCCTAGATCATAATTCGTGAAAGTTGGTCTGGGTAGGGCTTATAGTTCCTTGGGAATGGACCTGCTCCAAAATTTGAACCTGGTCACTCATCTGGAAAATGTAAGGTCAGATCAAGCATCCGAAGCAAGTTGGAGTGCTCATCCCTATAGATGCATCATCTGTGCAAATTTGTATCAACATGTGAAGTTTGATAACACCATCTTGAATGGTGTTTTAAAACTGAGCAAAACACTTATTTAAGAAAAGTGAGGTTGATGTCAAAAGAAAAGTCAAGGTCAAAAAATGTTGATACTGTTGCATAGCTCTCATCCATAACTATCAGCATATGAAGTTTGATGAAAATATCTTGGATAGTTTCTTTGAAACTTAGCTTTGGACAGAGCTTAACGCAAAGTGTGACGGAAGGACAAAGGACGGAAGGACGGAAGATGGACATGACAAACACTATATGCCCAAGACATATTTATGGCAGGGCATAAAAATTACATTGTTACAATTCTACACAAGGTGCAACACAGCTGGACATCTATCGATGTCATACCAAGGTAGATCATTTTTATTGTAAAAATAATGATTCATGATGTAAAAAGAGCATGCATGTATATTTTAGAGCTATTAATCTAGTTTACATAATATTTAAACTTGTAAATACATTATAATGTGGCCTCTATACTCATAATTTTCAGAATTTACAAAAAAGAAAGTAATTATAAGGAATTTTAAAATGAACTTTGAAGAGGATGTAAAAACTTTAGATTAATATATTTATACTTCTCAAAATTTTATAAGGATCACTAGGTTATATATGTGTAATTTTACCACTAACATAACAACAGACAAAAAATTTACTCAAAAATGTGTTTACTCAGTTTATGAAAGGATATCTATGAACAACATGAATTTTACCAACAAGGAATGCTTGAAATCTTATAACAACACAAAAGGCATTTCATTACCAAAAAGTTAACAGAAAACCGAGAAAAAATTGCACATTTTTTTGGAGAAAGTCCCTCATCACATATATTCGATGCATAAACTAAGTAAAACCAATTGGGCCCCCCCTTGCATCAATGACTGCTTGACAACGTCGAGCCACTGTCAATAAAACCCCCATATTTCCTTTGGAAGGGTTTTTCCACTCTTCAACGAGGGCGTTTCCCCGCTCTGCCAAAGTCGTGGGTTGTGCTCTACGGCATGACAGGGCAACTTGCAGCATGTTCCAAACATGCTCAATCGGGTTTAACTCCGACGAGCGCGCTGGCCAGTCCATACGGACAATTGTCTCCTGTTGAAGGTACTGCTCCACCACCCGTGCGATGTGGACGGGCGTTATCATCCATCAGGATGAACTCAGGGCCAACAGCACCAGCGTAGGGTCTCAACGTAAACATCCAGGATCTCATCCGCATACCGCACCCCCGTCATTGTTCCTCTCTCCAGGACATGCAGATCTGTTCTTCCATCCCTGCTGATTCCACCCCAGACCATGATGGAACCACCCCCATAACGGTCATGTTCACTGATGTGGGTATCATGAAAACGTTCACGTCGTCGTCGCCACACTCGTTGCCTCCTTGTCTGTAAAGTCCAAACAATACCTGGACTGATCGGTGAACAGAACTGGAACCCAATCGTTCTGTGTCCAAGTGACATGGTCTTCAGCCCAGTCCATATTCGCTCCCGCCGGTGTCGCACAGTCAGAGGGATTCGAACACATGCCCTCTGAATCCAGACCTGCAATGTGAAGCCGATTCCGTATCGTCTGAGTCGAGCAATTACCCCCAGGCGTTCAGGAGGTCGTTACGCAGGCTGGTTGCTGTCCAGAAGGGGTGGCGTCGTGCCTGAAGAGCCACAAAATGGTCTTGGCGTTGAGTTGTTGATCTCTGACGACCACCCCCATGTCGGTGTGCTGCTGTACGAAAGTTTGCCTCGTCGGTTCCAGGCTCTGTTTACAACGCTCTGGCTGACGTTTAGCGCATTTGCAACATCACGTTGTGAATAACCAGCGTCAAGCATTCCAATACATCTACCTAGTTGTTCTGTCGTTTCTTGCGACGCCTTACACGTTGAGGGGCCATTGTGTTAATAAACGAGCGTGAACACTCCAGGTGAGTTCTTTTAAATTTTACAAAGAATCACACCGCTGCCTGAGTGAAAATCGTGCAATTGTAGCAAAAGTATAAAATGTGACGCGAAACCATTTCCATGACATGAAATACACGTGCAAGTTTGTTAAAGACATTTTTTTTTGCATTTGGACAAAATATTGCCAGTTATACAGTTATTGATTATCTAAATACATAGAAAATTTAAATGATCCTTATCAAATTTTGAGTAGTTCACTCACCACCTCCCCTGCAACCACTCAATATATACTCAATTGTATTTGATTAAATTATGTACACTTACAGTGGAGTTATTATATATATATATATTAGTTATTTTTATATGCTTCCTATATACTTTTTCCAATTTTCACATATAGTAAAGTTGTCACATAAAGGTACAAAATGATACAAAAACTAAACGTTTTATTCGTCTACTAAGAGAGAAATAACACTTTTTATGGATTATTGGCTCAAAGTTGTACTTAGATTTGAAGCATTTAAAAGCCAACATAGTTCTAGTATGTGTGAAAAATCTGATTTATTTGATATATTTTGAAACCTTAGTCCCTTATTATTCATTTAATTTACATCTAAATTCAATGTTCTATAATAATTTTGAGAAGCAGAAAAGAAGATATTTTCATACGCTACCATTCCGCCAAAAATATAGTCCATGCTAGTTTTCAAATGCAGTTTACCATTTCTATTTAAAGTTGTATAAAATTAAATCGGGAGAGAAAAAAATGGTCTTTTAATTCTCTTGCATCTAAATATAGAAGACATATCAACAAATATACTTTGAGTATTTCATCTACTCAGTAACTAGAGAAGAATCCTACCTTTACAAATGAATAAAAAACAATACCTTTCATATTAGTATAAATTTTCGTATCCCCCCCCGCAAACGAAGTTTGGGGGGTATATAGGAATCACCTTGTCCGTCTGTCTGTATCTCTGTCTGTCTAGCTGTCCGTTGGTCCATTCTGTCCGTCTGTGTCCTGTCCGTATCTTTCTTACCGAGGGACATTAGAATTTACTACTCCATAAAAAGATTGCCCATGACCTAAGGGTGTGTCATGACCTTGACCCAAGGTCATTTGGGGAACTTCAAGGTCACTGGAAGAAAAATTTCATAATTCGTGTCCGGTCCATATCTTTCTTATGAATAAACTTGGTAGGTTCTCATTTCACACAAAGATTGCCAATGACTCAAAGGTGTGTCCTGACCTTGACCCAAGGTCATTTGGGGAAGTTCAAGGTCAATGGAAGAAAAATTTTATAATTCGTGTCCGGTCCATATCTTTCTTATGGATAAACTTGTTAGGATCTCATTTCACACAAAGATTGCCCATGACACAGGGGTGTTTCATGACCTTGACCCAAGGTCATTTGGGGAAGTTCAAGGTAACTGAAAGAAAAATTCCATAATTCCATAATTCGTGTCCAGTCCACATCTTTCTTATGGATAAACTTGGTAGGATCTCATTTCACACAAAGATTGCCCATGACACAAGGGTGTGTCTTGACCTAAGGTCATTTGGGGAAGTTCAAGGTCACTGAAGAAAAATTTCATAATTCGTATCCAGTCCATATCTTTCTTATGGATAAACTTGTTAGGATCGCATTTCACACAAAGATTGCCCATGACACAAAATTGTGTCTTGACCTTGACCTAAGGTCATTTGGGGGAGTTCAAGGTCACTGGAAGAAAAATTTCATAATTCGTGTCCAGTCCATATCTTTCCCATGGATAAACTTGGTAGGTTCTCATTTGACATAAAGATTGCCCATGACACAAGGATTTGTCTTGACCTTGATCAAAGGTCTTTGGGGAATTTCAAGGTCACTGGAAGAAAAAATTCATTATTCGTGTCCGGTCCATATCTTTCTTATGGATAAACTTTGTAGGTTATCATTTCACACAAAGATTGCCCATGACCCAAGGGTGTGTCATGACCTTGACTCAAGGTCATTTGGGGAACTTCAAGGTCACTGGAAGAAAAATTTCATGATTCATGTTTGATAAATATATTTCTTATGGAAACGCTTACTTCTGAAAACCCAGCGGGGGGTATTTTGTCCCGTTTGGACAGTTCTAGTTGTTATTATGTTGTGTCTGACTGGATAAAAAATACTTTATATAGTATTATTTAGGTTAACTACGTTACAATGGGTTACCTTATGCACTTATCGATGAGTTGTATAATGTGATTATTGCAGCCCGGAGGACAGGTGAACGTTGATATTTGACCCGGGTTGAAAATTAACCCGTGGGTATCTTTTCAACGTTTAATTCTGAGACCAAAAGTGTTGAATTTAGACCCTGAGTACGTTGAAAACTAAACCGGGTCGTGAAATTTTGATCATAAAACCGGTTCAAAATTCAACAGCATAAAAACATATATTTATGACTTGATTTTCATAGTGCAACTGTGATCTAATCCATAAGCGCCGGGAACGGGGAGGGGGGCAAGAGATGCTTAAACCGCCCCCCCCCCGCTTTAGAAAATTTGAAATCACCATTTTTTTCAAAAGTTATTAACATCAAAATGTACAACTTTTGTACACTTTAAAAATCATAGACAACTGCTTTCTCAATAAAAATGGAACTAGGATATTTTCCTATCTTCCTTCATCAACGAAAATTACTTTGTTAAAAACACCCTGATTCTACCTAAAATTATACTGAAGTTGATATTAAAAGGAAGTTTGAGCTCCTTGTCGATACCATTTTTGCAGTCTTTGGAGACCAATTCTTACCTCAAAACTTGTGCTCCTTTATTGGCCGACCTGTTCTAATATTTCTATGAATCAGAATCAGAATATATTTTTATAAACTTTACATGACAAGAAGAAAACATTTGCTCTAGAGGATTTGTCACAACTCAACATTTAGATTCACCGATGACGTATTATAGTAACAATAGTTACTTTAATGTCATATGTCGACTGATATGTCCGAGTGAACTTTAAATTAAAGCCACCACTGAATGTACCACAAATGTTTCATGTCTGGAAGTTTTACATACTATGGAAGATGAAGGCCAACTGAAACTACACTGTATAAGAAAAGAAATGATTTTTTTTTTCCAAAGTGAACTTTCCATATTTATAAAGTAATATTCCGCTACTGACTATTGACAGATAAGTTTGTTACAGGGATTTCACCAACCTTGTTTAAATATCCTTTTGTTTTGTCAGATATGGGATGAATATTGTAAAGATGTTACTTTTATAAATCAAATAAATCATTCTCTCTCTTTCTCTCACTCTCTCTCTTTCTCTCTCTCTCTCTCTCTCCATACCTCTAGAATTTCAGCCCTAGCCTCTAACTCTAACAATTTATCCCCTCTATTGTCCAGCTTATCGACGTTGTCCCCTGCTATTACAGTCAACTCAGTCGTCATAGATTTAAGCTGAGAAATCTGTTCTTCCGTCTCTTTCTTTAAAAAAAAAAGAGTTTTAAGGTACAAAATCATTCTTAATGACATTAGCTGGGAAGGTTTATGTTGACATTGTCAGCAAATAAAAACCTATCATTAAATCAAATGCTGACTGACGTTTTTCATCTTTTCCTCTTTTGTTTCCAAGTTAGTATGTTTTTATTTCTGAATTAGAATATCGTTTTCTGTATCGTTTCTCACCATCAGTTAAATGTTATTTTTAAAATATATTTAGGTTTTTCAAAGAAAACTTGTTGAATGTCTTATTGAACACGAAGAAGTACAACTCACTGTTTTGGTCAGTTTTTCAGAGTCGTCCTCTAGCCTACGAAGATCTTCATTCCTTTTTGCCAACTTTTTCTCTTTGGCAATGTCTTTCATTTCTATTGTTAGGGACGTTAATTCTTCAACGGTTTCTTTATTGCTTTTCTAAACACAATTAAGAATATAAAATTGTAAGTAGGTAGAAATTAAATTGCATTTGATTTTCTAGTCAACGAGATTACAGCTTTGACGCCATTAATGATACATTTTCATTGAATTAGCGATTCGAAAAAAAAAAAGAATTAAGGAGCCTGCAATGTTTAAAAAAAATTAATATTCTGCAAATTAAATGATGTATGCTTTGTCTTATTTTTCTATTTGAAATACTAGTAGTTTTATTTGAAAAGTTATACACACTGATGATAATGAATATTGTACAAAACATTTACCTTTTTACTTTTCTGTTTACTTTTCTTTTTCTATAAAAAAAAAAAAACGTACATGCAGTGTTACTTTCGATATGTTTGAAAGGACACCGAATTTGTAAGCTCAATATCAATAACAAACTAAGAAGTTTGAAATGAAAATCTAAATGCTCTACCTTTTCTTTTCCTGTCTTTGTTTCTTCCACAGAAGATCTTGCGTCATTGGTCTTCTTATTTGGAACCTCTTCATTTGGCTAAAATTGTAAATATAATCTTCAAATAACTTTAATTACTCATTTAGTACTAACTTTTTCTATGTAATCATGAATACCCCGGTATCTCAGAGCACTTGAAATTGGTTTTCTTTATAACACTATGTGAAGTGACAAACGAGCAAAGTATCAATATACTAGCTATTCCTTGTGGACTACTGCTCAACAGGGGACTGTTTACTTCTCCTTGGCACCTGATCCCTACCCTAGATTTTTTTTTTTTTTTTTTTTTGGGGGGGGTTCTTGTTAATGCAATGTTAACGTTTTTATATTGTTTATATACATTTTTAGATAGGTCCACATTCCTTATCTTTACCTTTTTCGGCATAAAAAGAGTAAATACGACTGCATTTTATTATTTCTTCACTATACAACGTCAAATAAGCAGCAGTTTTTATTACCATTTTGTGATATTCATTTAATGTAATATTTGCATATCAATATTTTCATTGAATGACATTGAAAAATATTTTATTTTAATTTCTATTGTTTTGATTTATTGAAATCAAGGATATGGAGAAAACGAACAGTATTCAAGCTCAAAAGTCAATGAAACAATACAAAACAGGAGCAGAACAAATACAGATAACATCAGAGGTGGAATCAGGTGCCATTGAGTAGTGAACCTCCCCGCCGACCGCTTATACTCGTCGAGTTTGAAAAAAAATCAGTCAGCATTTGGCTCAATGATCAATTGTATTTGCTGACAAGGTCATTGTATCCACCAAAGGACTTAATAAATGATAACATAAAACAAAACTGCTGATATTCTTGCTTCATCAGAGTTGTTTGTCAATATTTCTCCTTGTCTTATAAATTATTCATACGTAAAGCATGCTCTTGCGTATAGAATCAGCTGAGATATATAAATTTTATATGCAGGTGATGAAGGTATATTGGTGCATAAGTAAGGGAAGTTGACGGTTGAAAAGTTAAAGTTATCAAGTTTATCATAAAGCTTGGTTTTTAGATTACCATTTAAGTCTTTTTCAAGTAAAATATCCAAGTATGAAACAGATGTGTCGAACTCTGTAGTATCTTTTATCCCAAGCTCATCGGGATATATCGTATCTACATAAGAATAGAAATAATCATTGTTAATCGACAATACGTCGTCAATATATCTAAATGTTGAATTGAAGGACATAGCAAGTGTTTTCGTCTTCACGTATAAGATTTTTATGGGACGTGGACACCAGTCCTTCGGATGAGAAGGATATGGAGATAACGAACAGTATTCAATCTCAAAGTCCATAAAACAATACAAAATAGGAGCAGAGGAAAAACGGATCTCCGAAACATCAGAGGTGGGATCAGGTGCCATAAGAACGTGAGCATCCCCTGCTGACCGGTTACACCCGCAATGTACTCCTTGTCATGATCAGGAAATAAAAGGAAAAATCCGTTGTCAATTCAGTCTATAAATAATGGACTTACAATTAGTATGAAAAACGTCAGTCAGCATTTGACTCAATGATAAATTATATTTGCTGACAAGGTGATTGTATCGACCATAGAACGTGCGAAATGATGACTTTAAACGAGACTGTTGATATTCTTGTTTCATCAACTTGCTTGTCAATAATTTACCTCGTTTTAGACATTGTTCATACGTAGAGCATGCTCTTGCGTATCGAATCAACTGAGATATATATACTCCGTATGCAGATAATAAAGGTATACTGCTGCATAAGTAAGGGAAGTTGACGATAGAAAAGTTGAAGTCATCACGTTTACCATATAGCTTGGTTGTTAGATTACCATTAACGTCTTTTTCAAGTAGATTATAAACTGAGGTCTCGTGCCGCAGTAGGTACTGGCACGAAAAAGATTAGTCCCTGCTCAGTGACCTTAAGTGCCGAGTATAAGACAAAATTTGCAGCTCTCCACCGGCAAGTAGTGGCGTCTCCATATGAGTGAAAAATTTTCGAGAGGGACGTGAAACATTTTACTGCTAATCAATCAATCATAGAAGATTTTGAACAAATTCTGCTTCATGGAATCATGGGATATGCTCCCAAAGTTTGTAAAAACTAATCAGATTTAGCAGGCCAGAAGCGTTCATGAATCTTCTAAAGCAAGAAAGTTTACAAATACTTTATTTTTCATTGTCTTATTTAAAAATATCTGCCCCGTCCAGTGCAGAAATGCCAGATTTGAAAAGGAAAATTCAGGAACTATATTTTACATAGCCATGTTTTCACTGAAACTTTGCTGTACTTTCACTCCGCATAGCTTTTGGTTGACGTTTGTTTCCCCACTTTTTAAAGAATTGAAACATCTTACATTCGGTGGGGGTTGTAAGGTTTTTTGTCACTTTTTTTAAGAATTGAAATTTCTTACATGTATATCTTATGGTTCAGTTCAGGGTGACATATTTGTACGCTGTTGTGTGTAAAGACAGACATTTTATGTTATTGTTACCTCCGTCTGTTCAGCCTTTGTTTTTGCAGCAATCAGATCTGTTTCCTCATCTTTAGCTTCTTCTACATTTTTACTCTGGTTGAAATATTCCAAAAATATAAACCATACGATGCACAATATTTCAAAAAAAATATTTACTGGTGCCTAAATAAAATGAATTTTCCGCTGTTTTTTTTTCAATTACCTCATGAAAAAAAAATTCTGAAGCAATTCAATTTACGGCGGGGAAAGATAGCAGTAAGACAAGCAGTATATATAATTTTCATAGTCATTGAGTTGAAATAAAACTTAAACAAAATCCATCCTTAATTAAGTGTTTAAACGTTTAAAAGAATAAGCTAAGCAAGTTTAATGATATACCCAACCTTTTTGCCCCAGAAGGAAACTTTCTTTGACTTGGCTTCTTTTTTATTCTGAAAGAGAAATATAAGTACATGTATATAATTTCATTTTTAACATTAAAAGACAATTACTTATACTATACAATAAGGCAAGCGTTTTGATTATCTTGAAAACATGTAATTACTGCAAATGTATTATATTTAGCGTGTACGATATTTAGCGGAAATTGATTTTTGAACAAGTTAGCTTAGATTTGATTTAGCGCATTCCTCAATGTTCTTATTTATGTGTATATGTGGAAGACATTTAGCGTTGTACTTGAATTAGCAGAAGTTTCTCTCCACCAAAAGCGCTAAAAAGAATACGCAGCCAAATATAATACGTTTACAGTATATTATTTACTCAACATTTAGTTGCTGTGCGATTCTTCTCATATTTCTTTTATTTAAAATTAAATGATATTTTCACAGAATCAAGAAGACGATATCGCTGAGTGATGGTATCAGATTAAAGAGCTTGGTTCACTTTATGTATAAAATGACCCTGTATGTATACCAATTGATTGATTAAAACTAGATGTTCCAATTGAAGCATTGAAATAAAATAGAGATTTAGTGCTTTAATTTCCTCTTAAGAATTTCTCCTAAAAGTCCAGGTCTGGGAGAACTGGCTTTATGAAATTGCAAGGTTCTTGTATTTTAAGGTAAACAGGTATATTTGAGAACTTTCAGCGAAGAAAAAATAATATGAGCGCACTCTCTGATCTAAAAAAAAAATAATCATGTCTTTTAATCAATCATCAGAAATAGTTTTATCATTTACTAGTTGCATATTTTATATCAAAGGTTGCGCTATGTATCAAACATCGAAAAATAGATATAAGAATAGGCCATTTGTGTAGACTTTTTTTAGAATTAGGGTAATTGACGCATTTTGTGACGTCATAATAGAATGACTAGCCAAAAATTACGTCATTTTTGATAGATACGCAATCATCAAAGATCTATGTGATATTAAATGCATTGTTTACTAAAACTAAGCAGTTGTAGTTTTTTTTCAGAAATTCACAGGGCTAAAGAACGCACAAGTGAACCTTGTTATTTGAACATTTTTAAAGTGAATTTTTGACTTAATAAGCAAGCTCAAAAGTCCATTAAGTAATACAAAACTGAAGCAGAGCAAACGGATCTCCAAAACATCTGAGATGGGATTGGGTACCAGAATGGATGAGTGAGCAACCCCTGCTATATATAATTTAAGTAACTCACATGTTCTTGCTATAAGCAAAATATTAAGGGTCGTAACGATAATTCATTGAAAAAATTTGATTTGATATCGATAGGGCATCGTCGAAATAAAGTTAAGTATGAGAGAAAGTTTTGTATAACACACGACTAAGAGAAAGTTTTGAATAACACACTCAAATATAAAAAAATATTTTAGCAAGCTATAAAAAAAACTTAATATGTCGATATCATTACTAGATTGTGTCCTGGACATAACTCTATTTTACCTAGAATCGTTTTTGCTCTGCTCCTGATTTATAGTGTTTGAATCGACCTTTGGCTTGAAATTGTTCGGTATTTCCATATATTTTATCGACCTCCAAGTTATCTTTATCTTTTTAAGTAGGCGGATTTTTGTCCTAAGGTAGGATTCTTCTCTGGTTTCTGACTAGATGAAATATTCGAAGTATATTTGCCAATATGTCTTATATATTTAGATGAAAAAGATCATAATATTCTTTCCTTATCACAATTGTTCAACTTCAAATAGAAATGGTAATCTGAATTTGAAATCTATCAACTATATTTTGGCGAAATTGTTACGTATGAAAATATCTCCTTTTCTGTCTTTCAAATTTTTACAGAATGAAGGATATGGAGATAACGAACAGTATCAATATCAAAGCATGATGAACTTAGTGTCATAATTTGACAAAGACATTTTCCAATGCCGAAGCTATTCTTCTCATTTTCCCTTTCACACCTTTATGCACATCTTTTTTTGAGGAAGCAAAAACGGAAATAGGGAACATGAATATGTTTATAGTTTTTTTTTTTTCTTCTTTCGGTGAAATCACTAAAACATTTAGTATATCTTAATAAGAGCACCTTTTAGGTAGAAAATGTGAATGTACTTCATTTTGTTTCTCTGTGCAAGTCACTAAAGATATCAAAACTTTCACCTAACACATGTGTCCGAAACTGAAAGTTGAGAGATAGAAACAAATTTACTAGATTACCTGACTTCTCAGTTTTTCTTCTAGTCGAATTTTTTTTTTTGCAAAGCGCTTATTTGTCACATAAAAGACAAGGTATATAAATGTCAAAAATGAATTTTCTTACCATTTTAGGATTGATATACCTGGATAATAACACGTACGGTTAAAGATAAAACATGAGTAAAAAAGGAAATACCTGTGTAACATTTAGGGAGAAGGAAGTAGTATCTCATTTTACAGAAAATAGAATAATAGTAAACACGGCATACATCAAGTATCATATAACAAACAGAGAGAAAGGTAGAAAGGTGGTCTGTGTTTTATTAATAAGGTCTTTCGTTTCCAACGGAAGACTTTCTACTGATTCTGAGGGTAAAGATTATTATTCTTTTTTTTCTTCTACTTCCTAGACCGCAACTTTGAGGCCTCATATCTCACTCATTTCTCAACAGATTTCGCTCAAATTTTCAGAGGTTATAGACGTTTATAAACTCTATCAGAATGCAAGCTAAAATTTCAAAAAGTCACTTCCGGTTTTGAGTTATTTCCCTTTAAACGAAAATTTATAGGCTTTCGTTTCCAGATAAAGGCTCAGAGACGGCTAAAGCTGGAGCAGAAATTCTACTGATTTTAGATAAAAGAAGGATTGAAGTTGTGCACATCGGTTTTTGTTTTTCGATTTCTCTATTCAAAATGGCGCTATATAGGGGTCAAAAATTAGAACGCTTAAAAGAACCAAAAATTACTCATATTTTGCTTTTTATCTTCTAAACTAAAAATATTTTGTTAAAATATATGAACACAATTTGTGCAGAATTAGAAGATCTTTCAAATGATATGTCGGAAAAAGGACTGACCCCTAAATTAAGAGATTTAGAGTGGCCAAAAGTTTTTTCCAGATATCTCAAAATGTATTGAGAATTTGTTATACATCAAAGAAGCAAAGTTGTTAAAAATGTCAAGCTTAATCTAATGAAGTCGTCAAAATACGTCCAGTTTCGTCACTTCCGGCTAAACTGAAAGTAGTCAGAAAACGCGTATTTTTGCCCTTTTTGACATGTTTTTGGGTAACATATGTCTCTGGGAGCTAAAAAATTAATTTTCCGTGCGTCGTCGTCACTTCCGGTCAAACCGGAAGTAGCAAAAATGGCTTATTTTTTCATTAGTTAGCATAGCTTTAGATGATTCAAAGCATTTTTGGGCGTTATTTCTCATTTTTGTGAAAAATGAAAGCTACTTCCTGTCAAACAGGACGGAAGACCTACTCGTTGCTTTGCAACGAGCTTTGCTCTAGTTTTATGTATTTTCCGATCATGAAAAGGAGCAAACGGCGGGTGTGACTGATCGACAAGTGATGCTCACTCCTCCATGCCACCTAATCCCACCTACGATGTTTCGGAGGTCCGTGTTTGCTCTGTTTCTATTTTGTATTGTTTATGGACTTTGATCATGATTCTTTATAGTGATATTTTAGTAATTTTAGAAAAAATACATTTTAAAACCATCACAAAAAGTCAAATAATTCTCTGGATGTAAATCTTATACAATACCAATTTAATGTTCTAGATGCCCATTCCGACAAATGGAACCCAAAGCATAGGATGGTCACTCCTCTAGAGCACCTGAACTCTGATGTTTTGGAGATCCGTGTTTGCTCTGCATCAATTTCATATTGCCCTATGGACTTTTGAGCTTGAACACTGTTTGTTATCTCTATATATATATCATTGTCTAATTTAGATTTTTGAGCTGGTCCTATCTCTTTATATATCTTTCTAGTAGCGGAATACGATTCCCACTGTTGGACGTGAAGATCGGTCCTTTGGATGAGACCGTATAAACCGAGCTCCCGTGTGGTAACGGGTGCTAACACGAAAATGATGCTTCGCTGCTCGATGGTCATTAGTGCCGAGTATAGGACAAAATTTGCAGCTCTCCATCGGTTGCGTCTCCATATGAGAGAAAAGTTCTCTAGGGGGACGCTGAACAACAAATAGACAAATACATTTCATTCTTCTAGCTGACGTACGAAAATTACAAATGATCGAGGTTTAATCTTATTTCAATCGTAAAAGTTAAAGTTTTGGACAAAATAGCTTCGAATTCTTTGAAATTGCACGTAGTAAAAAGGAACATTCTAACTCTTATATATTGGGCTAATGAATGAATATCATATTTTGATTCATATTTACAAAATTAAACAATGCATTTTCTGAATTCATTAATGTCAATGTTAACATTCTTATCAGACTGCACAGCTTTTGTTATAGTGATTTAACTAGATAAAGAATTATAAATTCGAATCCGAAATCTTACACACTAGTTTATGGACAATATCTGCAAGTTATATACTTGATAAATATATATACTAGCATAAACATTTCATCCTTGATACAATTACCATTTAGACAATGAAATATTCGTATAAGGTCTGATGCGCTAAAGTTAATCAGGATTTCGTTGTCAATATAAATTAGGTCATTTGCTGACGTCATTGTATGTACACCTCCACAACTCTTCTGTATGTCTGTTAGATGATATAACCTGTTACCTTTTTTTTGTTTTTGTATATGATGATAGTTTACTGATATTTAATTCGTTCTCAATATGAATTAGGTCATTCGCTGACGTCATTGTATGTATACCTCCACTACTCTTCTGTATGTCTGTTAGATGATATAACGTGTGACCTTTGAGATTGGTCAAGAGGAGATTTATCCCATCACTAACAGCCACCATGTCTGTTGTGGAACAGGAAAGATGATACCCACGCTTAACAGTAGCTACACTGACATATCCATGGGACTCAGCTGGGTATTTCCATTCAAACAGGTGTTCAGCTTTTACGCGCCTTTTCCCTCCTTCGATGATTTGGAATTCTCCTAGGAACTTTATGAAATCCTGTTTGTTTAATTGGAATCTCGATCGGATGGAGAATGGAGAGTGTAGAGGATTCTGAAAGGCCTTTCATTGAGGATACAGGGTTGTTCTGTCTGTAAAAGAAATGTGTCTGTGTTCTCTCTGTCCATTCATCATTTTGTTCATTCTTCTGCCAGACAGATATTTGTCTGTTAATACATTTCTGTTTTCGTTGCAGTGCAGTTTCATTTATTTTTAAAAATGGAGTTTTCTTAAGAAAAGGCAAGAATTGTGCGGGCTTGTTTGCTAAATTTTCAAATTTTAATTCATAGTTTTCAATATTTTTAATTTTTCTCTCTTGTTGTGATATAAATTTCATATAAAGTTTTAATTATGTTCCCCAAACGAAGTTGGGGAACATATTGTTTTTACTCTGTTTCTTATTAAGGTCTTCCGTCTTCACGGAAGACCTTATAGTGATTCTATTGTTTCTTATTATTATTAAGGTCTTCCGTCTTCACGGAAGACCTTATAGTGATTCTACTGTTTCTTATTATTCTTATTATTATTATTTTTTTTGACAAAATTTTGTGCAGGCGATTTCTCGAAAACTATTCAGTGGTTTTTCATGAAACTTTCACAAAATATGCGTCATTATATGAAGTTGTTACATCCGAAGAAAAATTTGGAAAATTCGCTTCTGGTGCCAAGTTATGGACAATTTCCTGATTTTAAAATGCGATTTTGTCGCGCACTTTTATCGAAAATGGCTAAGGATATGGACTGGAGACTTATTGGAGATGATTGATCATGACTTTGTGGATTGCAGAATCGCCTTTTCGTGCGTCGTCAGTACTTCCGGTCGTTACGAGATGCAAATTTAAAAAAATCGTATTTTCTAACTTTTTTGTTTTTCAGTATTTTTCATTTTTATTTGGTATGGTAATAGAAGCCCTCCTTATAATGCTTACAATTTAATTTGTTTGAATGTTGATAAATCTCAAGTCTAGATATTTGCATTCAAAAATCTGAAGCGGGTCCAAAATGGCGGCTGTCTCTGTCAACTCCGCCATTTCGCGAGTAGGGGTTTATGGAGGCAGCTGAGCGTTTGATTAAACCATTCTGACATAAGGAAACATGAAATGTAAAAAACTACTTCGACTCTCACGTAGTAGTGAAATGGTTGGAGGAGTTATCTCCCGTTACTTGTTTATATTGTAATAGATAATCAATGTAAATATTGTAATTAATTGGTCAATTGACTAAAGAATTATACAAGTATTATTGATAAATGATGTTCTGTTAGAAAATAATAATAGTGTTGCCAAAAGAAAGGCAATCTGTTTTGTTTTATCAATATGATATCTGATAACTTACGATCATTGATGAAGTTGAGGTACAAGGGGGCAGTACAGCCAACTAGCTTGTGCCTTCACTTTGGTACAGAAACCAATTGGTTTATCAATCAAATAGGATTGTGCAAAGTTGCCGTAGTCAGTGACTAGTTAAAATGTAGCTGTGTGACATTAGCTATAGGTTATAGTATATTGTAGCCACTTGGCTAGAGTTATATAGGCAACTTGGTAAGCAGTTATACACCAGGCAGATGTTAAAGGCTAAATCAAGAGGTACCATGCAGATAGATGTTGACTTATATAGTCAGTTGTACGGGTATCGTGAGGCAATTATCATATGGCACCAGGCAGGTGCCGGTATTAAATGAAGATATATAATTATACAAAGCACTTAGGTCATTTGATTTAAAGACACCAGGCAGGTGTCATATTATTATCTGTATACATTGCATTCAATCTTATCCCCAGTAAAACTCAGTAATCCGAGCATGGACCTACTGACCGCTCAGATCCGACACATTACAGTAGTACGTTGCAATTGAGTGTCAATCTTAAAACTTAATTTCCGTTTCACAGCTTTAGTGTAACTGGGCTAGATACGATATGTAATGTGTATAATGTGTTACATGTACTTTCTTAACGTCAAAATAAAATAAAGGCGCTAAGAATGTTTTATTTTTAAAATTTAATTGATGCTATCATACCTATCTAATAGATCAGTCCAAAGAAAAGGCGCGAATATTTACTCGTGGCGTTTGGCGCGAAATTATGAATGCTTTTTATAATTCTTAGACAGGTGAACTGTTGCAAAAGTACCGTGGTATACACAAGTATATTTTGAGCAGTACTCCCAATAGCTTAATGGTTAGCGCGTTGGGGATATAAAAGTTAAAAAAAACAAGCGCATTCACGTTGGCGACATGGTTTCAATCTTCTTTGTGACCAAAATTTTGAATCTCTTTTCAGCTCGATTTTACGTGGGTTTCTTTTCCTAAAACGGACGGAAGACCTCTCGTTGCTCGCAACGAGATCGTATCTAGTTAAGGTCTTCCGTCTTCACGGAAGACCTTATAGTGATTCTACTGTTTCTTATTATTATTATTCTTATTTTTTTCCCTGAATTTTGTGCACGCGATTTCTCAGCAAGTATTCAGTGGATTTCAATGAAATTTCCAGGAAAAATGCGCATCAATAGGAACTTGATACATCTGGGCGGAAATTTGAAAATTCGCTTTTGGTGCCAAGTTATGGCCAATTTCCTGATTTTAAAATGCAATTTTGTCGCCCCTTTTTCTCGAAAATAGATGAAGGTATGAACTGGAGACTTATTGGAGACGATAGTTCATGACTTTGTGGTTTGCAGAATCACCTTTTCGTTCGTCGTCAGTACTTCCGGTCGTTACCAGATGCGAATTCAAAAAAATCGTTTTTTCTAACTTTTTTGTTTTTCAACATTTTTTATTTATTTTTTAAATGCTAATAGAAACCCTTCTTGTAATACTTACTGTATGATTTGTTTGAATATTGATAAATCTAAACTCTAGATATTAGCATTTAAAAATCTGAAGCGGGTCCAAAATGGCGGCTCTCTCTGTCAACTCCGACATTTCGCAATAGGGGTTTACGGAGGCAGCCGAGCGTTTGCTTGAACGAAAGTAACATAAGGAAAAATGAAATGTAAAGGAATACTTGGATTGTCACGTCGAAGTTACGTTGCAATTCTGTGTCTAACTATGTTCTTCTTAAACGTCTTCTATAATTGGTTTTTGCTGGTTCTCAAAGTAGAAAAAGAAAACGCTAAATATTCAAATGAAATTCGATACCAAATATCCTCTGATTTGCACCACGGAAAAAAGATCTCAAATCATAGTCATAAGTAATAGTTTTTCAAGAAAGAATATCAATGAATACAGTAAGTATATAACTTTGTCATATTAAACTAATAGAAAAGAAAAAATAAGATAACTATTTTTTAAAAGATCGCTTAATGGGGTTTATATTAACATTATTGTCTCAAAGATCTGATTCAACGTATTTAAGAATAGTGACTCGCCTTTCATAATTCTAAGACTAAAGCACTGTTAAACAGAGGCATATACAATAAGATTTAGACCAGAGGTCCAAACAGCGTAATATTTAGCGCGTTGGATTTTCATGCTGGCGACTCAATCCCCCTTGTGTGCAATTTTTGTTTACTTTTTCAGCTCTATTTTACGTTTTCTTTCCGGAATCTGACGGAAGACCTCTCGTTGCTCGCAACGAGTTTCATATCTAGTTCTTATTAAGGTCTTCCGTCTTCACGGAAGACCTTATAGTGATTGTATTGTTTCTTATTATTATTATTATTATTCTTTTTTTGACAAAATTTTGTGGACGGGATTTCTCGAAAACTATTCAGCGGTTTTCAACGAAACTTTCACAAAAAATGCGTCATTACATGAAGTTGTGCAGTCTATAATTGTTTTTGGAAATTTCGCTTCCGGTGCCAAGTTATGGACACTTTTCTGATTTTAAAATGCGATTTTGTCGCGCACTTTTATCGAAAATGGCTAAAGATATGAACTGGAGATTTATTGGAGACGATAGCTCATGACTTTCTGGTTTGCAGAATCACCTTTTTGTGCGTCGTCAATACTTCCGGTCGTTACGAGAGGCAAATTTAAAAACTCGTATTTTTCTAACTTTTTTGTTTTTCAACATTTTTTATTTATTTTTGGAATGATAATAGAGACCCTTTGATCGATGCTTACTATATAAGTTTTTTGGATATTGGTCAATCAGAACTCTAGATATTAATATTTGAAAATCTGAAGCGGACCCAAGATGGCCGCTGTCACTGTCAACTCCGCCATTTCGCGAGTAGGGGTTTATGGAGGCAGCTGAGCGTTTGACTAAATGATACATGAAAAGTAAAAAAACTACGTGGACTTTCACCTAGTAGTACGCTGCAATTCAGTGACAATCTTAAAACTTTAATTTCCGTTTTACTGCTTAAGTGTAATTGGGCTAGATATACGTGTGTGCAATGTGCTAAATTTACTTTCTTAACGTCGAAATAAAAAAAGGCGATAAAAAGTTGTTTTATTTAATATAGTTATTTATTTAGTTCACTTTGGGGATAAACGGGTAATTAAAAAAAAAGTTAAAAATGATTACCATTTCACTTCTTTTGTGTTACTTACCTATATAAGATATAGAATATGTACAATCTGTTGAATATACTTTCTAAACCTCGAAATTTAGGCTTAAAGAACGTTCCTTTTTCTTTATTCTATTGAAGCTATTACACCTATTTAATGAAACATTCCAAAGAAAAGGCGCGCAGATTAACTTGTGGCGTTTGGCGCGAAATTATAAATAATGGCGCGCCTTTCGTGATTCTTAGACAGGTGTATTGTTGAAGAAGTATATTCAAGTACATTTAGAGCAGTGGACTCAAACACGTAATTTAAGCGTGTTGGGAATAAAGAGGAAAAAGAGCGTTGGATTTTCACGCTGGCGACCTGGGTTCAATCCTCTTTGTGACCCAATTTTTTTATCACTTTTTCAGCTCGATTTTAGGTTCTTTTCCTGAATCGGACGGAAGACCTCTCGTTGCTCGCAACGAGATCGTTTCTAGTTATTATTATTATTCTTTTTTTTGACAAAATTTTGTGCAGGCGATTTCTCGAAAACTATTCAGCGGTTTTTCATGAAACTTTCACCAAATATTTGTCATTATATGAAGTTGTTACATCCGAAGAGAAATTTGGAAAATTCTCTTCTGGTGCCAAGTTATGGACAGTTTTCTGATTTTAAAATGCGATTTTGTCGCCCCTTTTTTTCGAAAATGGCTAGGTATATGATATGGAGACTTATTGGAGATGATAGATCATGACTTTCTGGTTTGCAGAATCACCTTTTCGTGCGTCGTCAGCACTTCCGGTCGTTACGAGATGCAAATTAAAAATAATCGTATTTTCTAACTTTTTTGTTTTTCAATATTTTTCATTTATTTTTGGTATGTTAATAGAAACCCTCCTCATAATGCTTACTATAAAATTTGTTTGAATGTTGATAAATCTAAACTCTAGATATTAGCATTCAAAAATCTGAAGCGGGTCCAAAATGGCGGCTGTCTCAATCAACGCCGACATTTCGCAATAGGGGTTTACGGAGGCAGCCGAGCGTTTGCTTGAACGAAAGTAAGATAAGAATAAATGAAATATAAAGGAGTACTTGGACTGTCACGTCGTAGTTTCGTTGCAGTTCTGTGTCAAACTAACGTCTTCTATAATTGGTTTTGGCTGGCTTTCAAAGTAGAAAAAGAAAAGACTAAATGTGCAAATGAAATTCGATACCTAATATCTTTTGTGCATCACGGAAAAACAGATCTTAAATCATACTTATACGTAATACTTTCTCAAAAAAGAATATCAATTAATAGTGTCAGTATATATCTTAACCATTGTTTTTCCTATACACATTTGTGTCATAATAAACTAATAAATAATACAAAAATAAGAAAACGATTTTTTTAAAGATCGCTTCATGGAGTTTATTTGAGCATTCTTGTCTCAAAGACCTGATTCAAGTTATTGAGCATAAATGATATCTTATTCCTTGACCGTCGTAGGGCGAGCCATGTTCTTCGGCGAAACTTTTCAACCTTTTTCGATTAACTAATCGGGAAAGTTCACTTTGGGGATAAACAGGAAATTGAAAAAAAATCATAACCGTTTTACCGCTTAAGTGTTACATGCATATATACAATATGGAATTTGTAAAATGTTTTAAACATACTTTCTAAATCTCGAATCTTATGCTATAAGAACGTTCTTTTTTTAATTTCATTGAAGCTATCACACCTATTTAATAGAAAATTCCAAAGAAAAGGCGCAAGATTAACTCGTGGCGTTTGGCGCTAAATTTTGAATAGTGACCCGCCTTTCATAATTTTAAGAGAGAAGCACTGTTTCCTTAATATATTCAAGTAGATTTAGAGTAGAGGTCCCGATAGCGTAATATTTAGTGCTTTGGAATTTCCTGCTGGCGACTTGGGTTCAATCCCCCTTGTGTGCAAATCTCTTTTTTTTTTCTTTTTTTTTTTTAACTTTTTTTAGCTCGATTTTACGTTTTCTTTCCAGAATCGGACGGAAGACCTCTCGTTGCTCGCAACGAGTTTCATATCTAGTATTCTTACTATTTTCGTATTGACCAACTTTTGGAAATGACTTTGTCCGGTCCATTTCTCCAGAACAGCTTAAGATATGAAAGTTTACTGTGTCGGATATCATAGATCATGACATGCAGATGTGTCGAACAACATTTTGTCCGTCGTCAATTCTTCCGGTCGTCACAGAAAAGGGGATTAAAAGTCGATTTTTTAAATTTCTTTGTCTTTCTTTCTATCTTTTTCTGTGATATTCATGGCATAAGTAAAGGCCCCTATTTGCTGATTTTACGTATAACCAGTTTCTTGATTTGATAAAGAAGGAATTAAATATCTTTGAATGTCTTAGAACTTTCGCAAACGTAGGTTTAGCGTTTCCTTAAACACTTAAAAATATTAATTTCTTTTTCTCATAAATAGACTGCGCGAGAGGTAATACACATTGTACCAATATGCAGGTACGGTCTTCCCCGGGATGGGGAATGGACCTTTAGAAAACCTTCCCTGGTTCAACAGAGACGAGATATTAGCAAATAAAATGTTGAAAACATATATCATGTGTGTGCATCTTATTATCCCCCCCCCCCCCATTTTTTTGTAAACTGTAAAAAACCTATCCCCACCTTTCTAACTTATTGAAATGAATGCTAATTCCGCTTTAATGTTTTACATTCTACAAAAAAAGACCTTGACATTTATATAACAAGGCACTCTTCTTGAAGTTAAGAAAATGATAAGGCTTAATTCTTTCTACAAAATAATGGTAATTTACAAGTCTATATTCAAGACAGACCCCCCCCCCCCCCCCTCGGAAGCACGCAGCCAGGTAGAATTCGCAGATATAACATATACAACTTACAAGTAACGTTTTAAAAGTTTCATTCATAAAAAAAATTAGTTCCCCTAATGTCATCTGATAATTTGCTATCATTCATTCTTCCTATGTTTTGTCTGTAGAATTTATAATTATTTCATTAAAAAAAATTTTATCTTAAGAAAATAAAGATGGTCAGCTGCATTTATTAGCATCTCGCATTTTCTTGTATATCTTTTACTTGCATATGAATAATGTCATTAAATAAAATAAAAGAAATCGAACTCTATTTCCATCTTTTTAATTCATTCATAAATCCTTGGATCCGCTCGCAGCTGCGCGGTGGCCTCATCGCTACTGTAAACAATTCATTCATCACGCCGAAAATGTTCATGATTCCGCTAAACTAAGAAAGTTTACACATGGTTTATCATCTCATATCAAACATCAGACCTGTCCAATGCAGGAATGCTCGACTTAAAGAGGAAAATTCAGGAATTATTTTGCGTCCGCCATATTTTGACATGAACCTAGGCGACAATTTGTAATTAAGGTCTTCCGTTTCAGTCGGAAGACCTTATAGTGATTCTACTGTTTTTTCTTCTTATTATTATTTTTTTCCCCAAATCTTGTCGGCAAGATTTCTCAGAGATGGCTGGACAGATTTTCATGAAATTTTCAGGGATGATAGAGAACTAAAATACGCCCAGGTGTTTTTTTCTTTTTTTCAAAATTCACTTCCGGTCGTCAGATATGTCCGATTTCCGCTTTTTTCAAAAGAATTTTGTCTAAGTCATATCTCAGAAACGGTAAGAGATAAAGACACCAAACTTATACGAGTAATAGATCTTAATAAGTAAGCAAGTTTATTTGGGTTAAGATTGTCCGCCGTCACTTCCGGTCGTCACAGGAAGTGATCTAAGAAATCGAAAATTTCAACTTTTCTTTCATGAAACTTTTTTAGCATCACATTATAGCATCTTATTTGTAGTATCGAAATATATCAGTCCAACCGGAAACAAAAACGACAACTTCCGGTTATAAGAGGAAAAATGCATATTTTGTGTATTTTTCTTTCCCATAAATATTTTTTATACATAAAGTATTTGTTATGATTTTTGGATATGTTATTAAGACTGCAAATGTCTAAAGTATCGTCTAATATCTTTTTAAAATTCACTTCCGGTCGCGGGATTTCCTGTCTTCAAAATGAGAAGTTATCATAGCTATATCTCATAAACGGTAAGAGATTAAGATACCAAACTTGTATGAGTAATAGGTCTTGATAAGTATGCAAAATCATTGGGAAAAAGATTGTCCCCCGTCACTTCTGGTCGTAACAGGAAGTGATCAAAAAATCAAAAAATTTCAACTTTTCTTTAATGAAACTTTTTTTGCATCACATTATAGCATCTTATTTGTAGTTTCTAAATATATCAGTCCCACCGTAAACAAAAACGACAACTTCCGGTTATAAGAGAAAAACTACATAATTTGGGTAGTTTTCTTTCCCATAAATATTTGTTGTAGATAAAGTATTTGTAATGATTTTTGGATATGTTATTCAGACTGCAACTGTCTACAGTAACGACAAATATCTTTGTAAAACTCACTTCCGGTCGCGTGTTTTCCTGCCCTCAAAATGAAAAGTTATCATTGCTTGATCTCGTAAACGGTAAAAGATTAGGACACCAAACTTATAGGAGTGATAAATCTTGATGAGTAGGCAAAGACATTTGGGTAAACATTGTCCGCCGTCACTTCCGGTCATGTGATTTCTTGTCCTCAAAATGAGAAGATAACATTACGAGATCACTTAAACTGTAACAGATCAAAACACTTAACTTATATGAATAACAAACCATGAAGATTGGGTAACAGATATAGGGTAAAATGCGTTCGCCGTCTTTTCCGGTGTTCACAGAAAGTAAAAAATTGAATATGATTTTTGTAAACGTTATTAATACCATAGTTGTCTAAAGTAACGTCGAGAATCGAATCTTGGTAAGTTACACCTCCTGCCGTTTGCTTTCCTGAAATCATTTAAAATATTATATGCCTTTTAACATAGATAAAAGCTCATTTATGCAGATAAATAGAGGAGAACGGAAGACCTTCTTTGTTGCTGTAGCAACAAGAGTTTCTAGTTATTATTATTATTTTTTTTCTTCCGGGGTACTTTTTTGTCCGGGAGTGATCTTGTAAACTACACATCCGACTTAGGTAAAACCTTTTTAGGGTCAGTAGGCATGTTATGTAGATTTGCGGAACGAAGGTCATTTTGCGCGCACGTGCTTGCAAGAGCGTGCACGTGCAACACGTGAAATGACCGATTTAATTGATATAGGCGTAACTTTTCCCATTTTTGATGAAATGCTTTGAAACTCATAATATAAGGATATATTAGTAGCACAGACAACATGACATGGTCAAAATAGCAAGATCTCATGCGCATGCACGTGCGCTTCGCTCTGATTGGCTGAAACTAAAGTCTCAATATCTTTCTTGTTTTTTGATGAAATCCTTTGAAATTTTGAACATAGCCATGCATTAGGATATCCTACAACATGATATATAGCAATTATCATGAAAACACGTGCATGCACGTGTGCTGCAATCTGATTGGCTTAAACATTAAATAGCTATAACTCCCTTGATTTTCAACCAAACAGGATGGGATTTGGAACATAGATAGATATAATGGACCTCTACAAGAAGGTATGGTCACCATGCACATGCATACACGTGCGTGTACGTGTGCTGCAATCTGATTGGCTGAAACTTTAAACAGCTATAACTCCCTTGGTTTTCAACCAAACGGGGTGGGATTTAGAACATAGATGTAATGGACTTCTACAAGAAGGTATGGTCACTATGCTCATGTATGCACGTGCGTGCACGTGAAATGAGTAAAATCAAAAATACACCTGAATGCGCTTATTTTTTAATACTTTTGGATTAAATACTTTAATATTTAGTATATTAAAATATATAGATTGTGTAGACAATATGATATGGTCATTACGCACATGCATTCACATGCGCACGCGTGCAATGCTAAAATTTGAATGAACTTGGTACACTTTTGGGTAAACATTGTAAAAGTCTCAAATGCATAGAGTTTGTCTTATTTAATGAAGCTTACAGGGGATATGGCACCAAAAGGGAGTTGGGGAGCGTTTGGGGAACATCTGTAACGGTCCCCGTTACAATTAGCACTAGTTCATCTAAGTGTTGTAGACTCAAATCCACTTGGTCTTTAAGTACTTGACCTTTGGTAGCCATATTCCTCTGAAACATTGCTATTTTTGTTTGATACGTGCAGATATCAGATTTGATGCCATTCAAAATCGACAGTCTGTAAAGGAGAAAAATCATGTCCTTCGTGACCTTCACATTTAACACAGATTAGAAATTCACACGAATGACACCATGTTTTAAATGGCATGCTGGGATGATTTTCACATGATTCTAGTGCTTAATGTATACTTTCTTCAAACTGTAAATTGTGACGTTATGGTGTTTAGAATCCAATTGAATAAGGTGTTTCTCCTTACAAAAAGCGCAGAGATCTTGCTTACATGTGTGACAGTGGAATTCTAATTCACCTCGGCACTGTGCACAATGTTTGACTTTCACCGAGGTCGTGATATTTATCTCCCTCATCGAGCTTCCATTTTTAAAAGTTTTGTTAGCTAGTATACGTTTTTTGTTGCTCTGATTATGCATCTAAAAAATAAAAAAAATATTTAAGGATTTGTTTAAAAATCCATGCACAAATTTTTATACGTTGTACAAATAAATGGAACAATTTGAAACATATTTCATGCTTAATATCTATAAATATATTGATTATTTTTCTCTATTAACTGAGTGGCTCAAACTAGATCACATAATCAAGTATAAAAAGTGTTATAAACTTGGATTTCTATTCTAAGTTTCTAAAAATAAAATATGAGGTTATTTTTCTAGATTTTGTATTAGATTTTTTTTGAAAAATATGTGACTACTCAAGAGCATGTTTTGATCACGGTCAGTTTTCAAACCGAGGCAGGCTATTCATACTTATGCTGATATTATAGTTCATTTAGACAGCATTTCTTTAATTCTACATACACGTATGATAGTTATAATAACCTTATAAGCAATAGGGTGCGCCGATGACCGTTCTCGGTTCTAAATTTTACGTCGCTATAGGGCATCCGATAAACGCTTTTCCGTCATACAGACGCTTTAAGATAACAAATGGAAAGCGAAACATATCTAAAGCTATCGGTTCCCCAACTAAAGGAAGAGTTAAGAAAGAGAGAAGCGACAACAAGAGGAAGAAAGGCTGATTTAATTGAAAGGTACATATTTTTTTTAGTTATAGCATAGTTATTTTCCAGCAGTTTCAACAAAATCCTTCAAATGTGTTGCTGGGCAGACGACGCGACTTGGCGCCATAAACATCGTTGCAAATCTACATGTTTCTTTGGACTTAAATCTAATACACATGAATATTGATGAATTATGTGATGTTGATTATAAAGTCTTGACTGGTGTGAACTGTTATTTTTGTAATACTAAGCGTTCCTGAGTCTCTTCGCAATGTATATTAATGTTGTAAAGAATGAACTTTCGTACGACTTACTTAAGGACTTTCCCGATTCTAAATTTAGATGATCAGAGACTTTCTTCCCGCCAGCCCGTGCAGCCACGACAGAACTTTTGCTTACTGTATCTTTGTATATTTGTACTTGTATTGTTTACCTGTGCTTACAGAATATATTCTAAAGTAAGTAAAGGTGTATTTTTTCTATATTGGCGTCGCCGGTAACAGAACTAAACGCTCGTTGACTGATAACTTGTGAGTTAGTTCAAATTTCGTGCGTAGTCACTGTAGAATTTTGAGCAGGTTTCACGATTTAATATTGTGAAAATTGCTTGTTACTTCAGAGGTTCTACAACAGCTGAAAACGAAATAAGCAGTATATTTTGAATTAATTTGCATTGTTTACATTTTTCACACGATAAACTTGCACTCGTGAAAAATTATAGTCGACAATTTGTCATTGTTATTTATGGCAATAACATATTGTTGATTAATTGAGAAAGTGTATGTGCTAGGACTTTCAGGAATCCCCGGAAAGTATTATTTTGGAATTGTGTGGAAATTAGTGTATTCAAAATGGCAATGGATGAAAATGGTGAGAAAACAACAAAGGTTAAAATTAATTATGCAAATGTAGAAGAATTGAAAACATTGCCATCAGTGGGTGAAGCAACAGCTCAAAACATTGTGTATTTCAGAGCTGTTAATGGTAACATCACACCTGAAAATTTGGTCACCATTAAATTTGTAAAAGAGAGCAAAGAATTGTCACAAATGATAGATTTTGAACCGAATTCAAGTTTGGTAAAAAGTGATGATGGTGATGTCGAGAATGAAACAATTGAAACTGAGTCCTCACCAGTTCATCAACCAGAACAAACAAAACAAATTATTGACAATGTTGAAAACTTGCTGAATGCAAAAAATGAAATAGCAAATGAAAAATTAGGTGTTAAGAAAGACATTCAGCCTGTACCTGGGGTAAAATTAGAAACACTTGACCTTGAACAAGCCCAGCTTATTGGTCTTCAAGTTGATAAGTCAAAGGGTGCTGTCCTGAAAAACAAAGGTAAGCCTGTGTCAAGTGAACCAACTACTGGTCACCTTGTAACAAGCCAACCTAGTACATTTAATTTACCTGTGTTAAGTCAACCTTCATCAGGTCATGGTCAGTCAATAGTAGGTCATCCTTCATTAGGTCAGCCTATTCCAGCTCAAGGTATGCAAGGCTTGTCTATGTCACAGCAGCCTATGCAAGGTCAATCAATATATAGTCAAACTATGTCATGTCAACCAATGTCAACTCAAATAGGTCAGCCTATCCCAGCTCAAGGTATGCAAGGCTTGTCTATGTCACAGCAGCCTATGCAAGGTCAATCAATATACAGTCAAACTATGTCGTGTCAACCAATGTCAACTCAAATGACACCTGGTCAACCTATATTTGCACAACCAATGTCGACCCACTCAGTGCAAGGTCAACCTTTACATGGTCAACCTATCAGTACCCAAACAATGTCCACCCCCTCAGCACAAGGTCAACCTTTATTAGGTCAACCTATGCAGAATACATATGCAGACAAGAACATGCAAGGTCACATGTACATGCAGGGTCAGCCTATTCCAAGTCACCCTGTTCAAGGATCTTTATGGTCGGGTCAACCAACATTGATTCAATCCAGTCAAGGTGGGATTATGCCATATCAGTATACCGTACCCATGGCAACTCCACACAGTCCGCAAGGTATGTTTCCATCTCAGTACCCTAATGTACCATATCAGGCAATGAACCAGCAGTATTCTCCATCTATGCCTCCAGTGTCACAAGTATATGCTAACCAATGGATGCCATTTGGTGGGATGCCGTTTTCGGTGCCCCCACCAAGCATTCCACAAGTAAGTCAGTTTCAAGGTTATGGTTACCCATGGCAACAAAATCCAGGTAATCAAATGCAACCAAACGTTGGGAGCATGGTACAACAAAATCCAGGTAATCAAATGCAACCAAACCTTGGGAGCGTGGTACAACAAAATCCAGGTAATCAAATGCAACCAAACCTTGGGATCATGGTACAACAAACTCCGGGTAATCAAGGGCAACAATACTGTGGTAATATGGTGCAACAGACTCAAGAAAATAATCAACAGCCTCCAACAGGTAATCAGTTATTGCAAACGCAACCTCAAATAAATAATCAACAACCTATCAATCAAGGTCAACAACTGGCGGTTAACCAACCTGCTCCAATAGTAAATCAACCTGTGGCACCCCAGAGAAACAGAGGAGGACAGAATCGTCAGGTAGATGATAACCCTCCCAAGGGACTGAAGTATGATGGAAAAGATAATTGGTTAGGATTTAAGCACAAATTCATGAGATATTACCAAGTAAAGAACTGGACACCAGAAATCGCAAAGGATTATTTGTGTTGGTGCCTCGAAGGTAAAGCTAGTGAATTTTATGCTTCGATTGTAGCCAGAAATCAAGCTATTGGTTTTCCAGAAATCCTTAACAAGTTGGAGAAAAGGTTTGGTGGAGTACCATTACCAGACACAGCACAAGTACAATTAGCAAACTCTAAACAGAAGCCTGAGGAATCTATAGAGGACTGGGCAGACAGAGTAATGCGATTGTCTATACGTGCATTCCCTGAGTTACCAGAAGAGTACATGTACCAACAAGCTGTGAAAAGAATTTGTCATGGATGTGTTGATAAGGAAGCAGGTCAGTATGTCGTGAATCTAAATTTAGATTCCGTAGAACAAGTTATAGATAAAATCAAAAGCTTCCAGTTCAATCATCAGAGCATCTATGACAAGCCTAAAAAAGAGGTACGTGAGATATACATTTCTTCAGACCATGCAAGTTCAAGTGAAGATGAGATGTCTACTGTCAAAGTAAGAAGATCAAAACAACTAAAGCCTTCTAGTAATGAAGAAAAACAGAAAGTGGATACCCAGCTGAACGAACTCTCAAAGCACATGGGTGATATCAAAGATGGCATTTTCACATTACTCCGTCATCTAGAGAAAATACAACCACAGTCGACAAACGTCTCATCAAAGAAACCAGTGAGAAGTAGATCCCCATCACCCAATAATGGTAGATGTTTCCACTGCAATGGTCTAGGACACTTTGCGAAAGACTGTCCACAGAAGAATACAGAAAACAAACCTGCTAAGCATGTATCCTTTTCGTCAACTTTAAACGAGAAGGGATCAGGCCAGTAGGCCTTAACCTGGTCCATAGGGATGACGGCCTGCAGTACACAGAAACACCCTTAATCATTCGACAGCTGAAATCAAAGTCATCAATTATGATTCCCGTAACTATACATGGAATTGCTGTTGAAGGAATTATAGATACAGCTTCAGAAGTTACCATCATATCTGACAAGGTATACAATTCATTACCAGATAGACCAGGCGTGGTGAAGAATATTACCTTGCATGCTGCAGGAAGAGATATGTCCATGGAAGGATATTTGATTGAACCTACAACTGTAGAAATGAAAGGACTTCAATTCAATGAAAGTGTATATGTTGCTCCTATTGAGGATGCCATGCTTATTGGATTGGATTTCATGTCAAAGTACCAAGTTGAAATTGACAGGAAACAGAGTTTATTTTGTGTACAAGATCAAAGAATTCCTTTTATTGAAAATAAGGGTAACTCTGTCCAAGCTATTACTCAGGTAAGAATTGCTAGACGTACTGTAATTCCACCAAGGTCTGTCTTAAGGATACAATGTAGTACAGATCATCCCTTAGAATCAGCTTGCTATCTTGTAGAACCTGACGTCAAATTATTACTTGCTCCTCGTGTATGTATCGTGGGTGCAAGTGTTCCTATGATGTCATTTGTCAACTTGTCTGATAGTAAAATAACGCTGTTTAGGAATCAGAAGGTTGGTATGGTTTATGAGATAGATGAGATATTTCCAGTTGGAGTGAGTGACCAGAAAAATACTTTTCAAACAGCACAGATAAAAACTACAGAAAATAAAGAACTCCCGGAATACCTAGAAGGCATGTATCAAAGTTCCTGTTCAGAGTTAAATGAAATGCAGCAACGTGAATTGAAAAAGTTATTGATACAGTTTGCTGATGTTTTTTCTGCTCACGAATTTGACTTAGGCAATTTTACAGCTATTGAACATGCTATTGATACAGGGGATGCAAACCCAATTAAACAGAAGTTCCGAAGGACACCTACTTCCTTTGAAGGAGAAGAAGAGAAACATCTAGAGAAGATGCTGAAAGCTGATGTAATAGAACCGTCTATGTCAGAATGGGCGTCTTCTCCTGTGCTGGTGCGAAAAAGAGATGGTAGTGTGAGATGGTGTGTGGATTACAGGGCACTAAACAAAGTGACAAAAAAAGATGTCTTTCCTCTGCCTCTCATTGAAGAATGCATTGATACCTTAACAGGCAACATGTGGTTTTCAAAACTGGATGCCACTTGGGGCTATTGGCAAATTAAGGTAAAAGATGATGACAAATGCAAAACAGCATTCACTACCAAATATGGATTATTTCAGTTTAAACGCATGAGTTTTGGGTTAACAAATGCGCCAAGTACCTTCTCAAGAGTAATGAATTTAGTTCTTAGAGGGTTAAACTGGAAAATAGTTCTGGCTTTTCTGGACGATGTATTGGTTTTAGGAAAAAGCTTCCAAGATCATTTACAAAATTTAGCTGAAGTGCTCCAAAGGTTTAGAGTATATGGAATCAAATTAAAGGCGAAGAAGTGCAACCTGTTTAGGACAGAAGTGGAGTATCTTGGCCGAACTGTAGGACGAGATGGTATGAAAATAAGTAAGCATTTTCTAAATACCATGGAAAAGTGCCAAGTTCCTAAGTGTACAAAAGATGTAGAGCGTTTTTGCGGATTTGCCAACTACCATAGGAATTTTATTAAAGATTTTGCAGAAATTTCCAGACCACTATACAGTCTTACAGGAAAAAACAAGTTTCATTGGAATCCAGAGCATCAGGATGCCTTTGAGATGTTAAAATCAGCTCTCTGTAGTGCTCCTGTACTTACCATACCAACGAAAAATGGCAGATTCATTTTAGATACAGATGCTTCTGAATTTGCAATTGGGGCCGAGTTACTTCAAATACAGAATGGTGAAGAAAGATGTATATCATATTGTAGTTTTTCATTAACACCAGAACAGCGTAGATATTGTACAACAAGAAAAGAACTTCTAGCCGTTGTGCGATTTACCAGACATTTCAGGCATTATCTACTGGTATGCAATTTTGACCTGCGTACTGACCATAGCAGCCTCCAATGGCTAATGAACTTTAAGAATCCTATGGGGCAGCTGGCCAGATGGTTAGAAGAATTAAGTCAGTACTGGATGGTTATACATCATCGTCCTGGGAGTAAACACCATACTGCTGATTTCTTGTCCCGGCTACAGGACTTGGACACTTGTCATGAATACAGGCATGCTGTAAAACTAGAGGAACTACCATGTGGAGGATGTTCTTATTGCAGGAAGAAACATCAAGAATGGGGCAAGTTTATTGATTCTGTCGATAATGCTGTTCCATTAGCGAAAACGTCAATAAAAGTACAACAGGTCAAAGCAATGCCTATTCTCGCATGTTGGTTAAATGGATATACTTGGAGAGAGGTTGGTGAAGCGCAGCATAAGGATAAGGACCTCAAGTTAATTCTCAATTGGCTTGCAAAACAAGAAGTGCCTAACGAAGACGAGCTTTTCCTCAGTAGCCCAGCCACAAAACATTATTGGACTAACAAAGAATTGTTCTTCTTAAGTAAAGAGGATATTTTGTGGAAAAGAGATGAGTATACTGGAGCCAAACTTTTAGTGGTACCCATAGCCTTAAAAGAAGAAATATTGAGTTTATCCCATGATTTGCCTTCATCTGGACATCAAGGCCAAGATAGAACCTATAACAGATGTAAACAAAGGTTTTACTGGTACAATATGTTAACAGATGTTAGAAAGTTTGTTGTATCTTGTTCTACCTGTAGTAGAAACAAGAAACCGAACAGGAAAGCTAGGTGGAAATTGACATCATACCATGCTAGTGCACCAATGGAACGTGTACACTTAGATTTTATGGGACCATTTCCGCTTACTTCTAAGCAGAATGTTTACATATTGATGATGGTGGACCAGTTTACGAAATGGGTAGAATGTGTGCCATTACCAAATCAATCAGCTGAGGAAACGGCAAGGGCAGCAATCAACCACTTTTTCTGTCGTTTTGGATTCCCTTACCAAATTTTTACAGATAGAGGTTCTAACTTTGAGAGTACTCTGTTCAAACAACTTTGTGACAGATTACAGATTTTTAAGGCAAGAACAACAGCTTTTAGACCTTCTGCAAATGGGCAAGTAGAGCGTTTTAATAGAACCCTCATGGATGCTCTGAGATGTTTTACAAGTAGATCTCCAACACAGTGGGATGAGTACTTGCCACAACTGGCTAGTGCCATAAGATCCTCTGTCAATCGAAGTACAGGGTTTACGCCAAATATGTTGATGCTTGGACGAGAAGTTAATAGCCCATTGGATTTGATTTTTCCGGGTCCAGAACCAAGTGACGCAGAAGATTACGAGCAATATGTCACAAATCTAGTGCAGAATATACAAGCCGCTCATGAATTGGCTCGTGAAAAGTTGCGAAGTAGTCAAGCTATTGCTAAGCGTGACTATGATCTGAAAACTTTTACACGGTCATATTCTGTTGGTGATGCTGTATATATCTTGGACACATCAACACCAAAAGGTAAATGCTCAAAGTTAAGACCCAAATGGAAGGGGCCAGGGTTGGTAGTCAAGAAAATTACAGATTACTTGTATAAGGTAATGTTGCGTAAAAAATTAGAGACAATCAACCATGACAGAATGAAATTGTGCCAAGATAAAAAGTTGCCAGTCTGGTTACAGAAACAGGTTGAGACATTAAAAATGAGTTCTACTGATGTTAGGTGCTCGACAGAGATGACAGGTAAGAAAAGTCTGTTCTGTCTATGCCGTGGCCCTGACAATGGAGACTTTATGATACAATGTGAAGAGTGTAAAGAATGGTATCATGGGTCTTGTGTAAATGTTACCCCAGGACAAGCCGAACAAATTGATGTTTATCTTTGTCCTGATTGTATATAATATGTAAATTATGTTTTTATTTTAGCCATGTCTGACAGAGAAGAGACAAAGAGGGCCTGGAAAGAAGCAGGAAACTCAAGACAGCGACCTAAGGCCAATAAGTTTGAAGCTCTTAGAAAGCCAGACGAGAGTGTAATGGACTGTGTCCGCCGCCTTAGTGATAACCACATCATGGTGGAGCCTAAAAGCTTATATATGAATCTAGTGACACAGAGTAATGATGACTTGAAGAAAGGATCAGTCCTCCAATACAAGGTTGCCAAGACATTGGGGTTCAAACACTGGATTCATGAGATGAGGTTAAACTGCCAATGCGATTTGCCGGACTCATGGATTGAGGAAAACTTACCCTCCTTAACCCGACAGAAGCTGGTGAAACCTCATCGGTCAACCAAACCATCTGATGC
>NW_026930631.1:0-4326 GCF_032062105.1 Saccostrea cuccullata
ACTACATCTTATCATTATATAGATGTGAGAGCAAGGAAAAAGAGTTTCTTGTAATTGCGCGACTGGCTTGGTTACTGAATGCTGTGCGGAGCCCATTCATTTATGTTATTTCAGCACTGAACTTCCATAAATATTTCAAATACATATTAACAACTGTTCAAACAATGAAATGTTTATCAGATTAAATGGAAGCAGGTATCTGATGTTCATTATTTGATAAAGAATTTCACATGGTGCGAGCAAATGATTAAAGAATGAAATCAATCAAAGACTGTATACATGTTTTTCTTTTATTGTTTCTACATTACTCGGGTTGGATAATGATAGTGGCGTTATTGTTAACGTTATCTTTCAAGATGAAATTTTAAATATAAAAACAAAATCATGCGATACTACACGTAACGCTGTATGCCAAGTAAAAGTTTCGATGGGAATACGAATATCGTATATTTGTTAAACAAGGCTTTGGTTTGTTTGTTTTAAAATATGTTAGATATTATCTGATTGACATTGTATGGGGAGTATTCCTACTTAAAACAATCCTCGTTTTGGGGGACTATAGAGGAAAGAAGGTAGAAATATAAAAAAAATGAGAATGGAAAGCTAATTAAAAGTAATATACATGAATTCTGTTTTGTCATGATTACAGCTTAGTTGTCTATCAAACCTGAAGCCAATAAAGTATTCAAAATGAATTGATAGAGATGAAAAAGGTGAAGACTAAAAACAGGGAACGAACTAAAAAAAATCTATAAACAACACAATTATGTCAAGAGGGCATAAAGACACACCCCTGGCAATTCTAGAGGTGGGGTAAGTGCATAAGAGTAGTTAACATCCATTTTCATGTTGTAAACTGAGTTTTCTTTATGAAAACTCGTTCGTATTATGTTTTTTTTCTTGGAAAAGCAATGTAGTTAAGTATTTGATCAGGGCATGACCAATCAAAATTTATTCTAATTTTCGTTCCTCTCACAACAAGTTATACAGGTCTTGAGGACTGGAGTATGTGGTTAACACATGAATATTCATATCACTGGCATTTCTCCTTCAATATGCAGTTGCAATAATGTTGCAATTCCTCACACTGATACATCAGAAATATTAATCGGTGTTCAAATGAGACGTGTATAGATATGTGACAGATATCCATTCCACATTTTTGGAATACAGCTACATTCACTTGCATTAATCAACGAAATGATGTGAAATTTGGGAACAACTGCCAAATATATTGCATATCTCGTTGTAGGAAAAAATGAAGATCTTTTTGTTCTGATTATGGTGGTCAATATGTAATTTTTCAACACAAAGAGAAGGGGAGCATGCGTTTACAAAGTAAACTGAAATTTAGTTTATTTGTTTTTTTTTCTTCAATTTACTTGTTCTTGCTACGGAAGCATAGTAATGCCTCGGCAATATATTTCAAAGTTTTTTTTTAAAATAATTTTATTTTCATTTCATAATACCAACAAACAGTGAGATATATATAACAGAAAAATTACATTACAAACATAAGACAGTGTGACAATATTACCTTGTAATTATAAGATGTTTCCATTTGATATCTATTTTAAGGTAAAAACTTAATCTGTTCCATATTTCAATAACATTTCTACATTCAAAAATGAGATGTTTCGAAGTTTCCTTCACGTGGCATAATTTGCAATGACTACTCGTTTCTTTCTTCCATTTACTGAGGTAGAAATTATTAGAAAGAATATTGTTTAAAAGTTTATAGTTGAATTCTGTAAGGTGTCTATCGGGTATGTCATATAATTTACATTGATATATATTTTTCCATTCTGAGGATTCAACACTGAACTCTTTGCTTAAAACTGTTTGATAACATGGTTTACAAAATTTTCTGTGTACAAGATTTTCATAGAAAAAGCTACATCTTTGGTCTATGATATTAAAATATCCTGTGTAGAACAGAAAATATATTTTTAAAGTTCGAAATTTCGACTTTATAGATGATAATTACTATTTTAAAGTTGGCCTTTCCAAATTCTAAGGGATAAATTCCATTTAATACATATTAATTACATTATGTATTTTCCAAATCAGCAAAAATAAGTTAGAATTACCAGCACAAATTTAAAAAAAATTGACAAGCCAAGATAAAATTCGAAAAAAAGGTACTTTTAAAATAGAAAAGTCTGGATAAAAGTTTTAAAAACTTTCAAGGAACCATAATCACCCAACTTATATTTACCAAAGATATTTCTTTCTAAATTGTCGAGTACAGAATTTTTTCGACTTTGAAAAACAAATTTGTAAAATTAAACAAAGTTTTCGAATTTTGGCAGCATAATGACTCAGAACCTGAATTCTGAAAAAATTATGTGATTCATAGTCTGTAGCATTTAAATCTGCATTTCAATATAAAAAGAGTACATTGTATAAAAGAGGAAATAGTTTTTTTATTTAATTGAAATGGGTGTCATGATTGCTTTATATACGAGGGCTGTTCAAAAATTATTGAGACATTGTGTATATTTTGCATTCTAATGAAGGTCATTCGGTGAAAATTTGCATATACGTTTGACATACACTAAGAATTAATAAAAGCAAGAAATATTTTACAAATCTTAAATATTTTCTCTACAATGGTTTATAAATGCGTCAATAGAAGGGGTACCCGGAGTAGTCAGGAAAACAGATATTGAAAATATGTAACACCAACGTTCTAACTCTTTGTGGACCCATAATAAGAGCTATAATAATTAAGTTAATGTGTAAAATTTTTCAGTTTTACTTCAAATTCATGTTGTGCAACTTTGTAAGAATTTTGATCAGAAATACCGAGATCATTAAAAAAAATTAAGCGCGATAGAGAAATCTGCTAACAACGACAAAATGAATTCTGACGTTAAGGGGCAATAAGGGCGGAGCAGCCAGCAAACCTAAAATTTTGTGTTGCGCAATATAGAACTCTTTTTCAGATCGAACGACCTGCTAAAACAAAAACAACGAGAAAAAAACATAAATAAATGCGTTTGGGTTTGTTATTTCATTGGTTTACATTTTCTTTTTCAATCAATTCAACCAGAGTAAAATTAAAACTCTGGACGACCATCAGTTATTATGTACGATATCGATATCGTTGACCCGCGTTGCATAAATCGGCACTGCATGATTCTAGGTCATCATTTCCCACAAATTAAAATTTAACACTGGGGCAACATTATTCATTTTAAAAGAATAGTTTAAGAAAAGAGACTGTTTGATTTTTGTAATGTTATATGTAAAAAGAAAGAAGGAAGAGTATCAAACGGTCCCCGATCGTTTTACATGCGAAACCATTACCGGCTGACGTTACGTTAAATGACGTATAGCGCTGCTGCTCCGGGTCGATAGAAATATGCATGTTTACTATTTCACCAACTTATCTAATAACCATAGAAATTAGAAATTTTGCATACATGTAGATGTTGTATTCGTTCTTTATAAAATGTTGATGAACTTTCATGAAATTATCTCCGTCCTTTATGGAGAAAATGTAATTATCTCAATAATTTCCGAACAGCCCTCGTACATGTACCAACTGCAACTCCAAATTTTTAATACTGAATCAGTAAAATTCATTATTTTATATATAAATGTATATTATCGTTTTGTTCCTTTCTGTAACGTCATCCATTTGTATTCATTTTAGAAAGCTTTTTGTATTGACGTAGATAAAGCACAGGTGGTAGAAATTACTCCAGTTTTACATTAAGTGCACAAAGGCATCAGATAATCATAATTCCCGAGAGTCGCATCATAAGATTTCTATCTCAAAACACAAGAATCTTATGTCGGTTGGCATCTTAACAATGCATACACGCGTAAGGAGACAGCTTCTTCTATTCAAACGCAAGTTTTACAAATTTTATCAAATAATATGTATTATTACAGTCTACTAGCCTAGTAAACACGTTTAAAACGATAAACAAAGTATATGATAATAGTATAGTGCAGCTCCTTATTTTACTTGATAAAACATATGCATCATAATATCAGAGTGTTAATATATTCTGTAGGGATACGTTTTTGGTTAAATCATTTCTTTTCTGTAAATGCCAAATTAAATGTCATAAAATAATGTAATATTACACGCGTAAGGAGACAGCTTCTTCTATTCAAACGAAAGTTTTACAAATTTTATCAAATAATATGTATTATTTAAAATCTTGATTTTTATGAAACTATAAATGAAGATTATGAATAATATGATCTGAGCTTCTTTTGTACGTTCTGCTTTCATCAATTGATCAAAAAAATTCTTTGTTCGTTTAAAAGAAATTCATAGTACCCTTGTACTGATTTTTTTATCCTCTG
>NW_026930632.1:0-43529 GCF_032062105.1 Saccostrea cuccullata
GTACTTTCAAGATCAAATCAAACAGGCAGAGTTGAATTGCTCAGTCAAAGATTCTTCTGCAGTCATTTCTGAAAGTTCTCCGTCTAAAGGTGCACTTCTTATGAACTCTCATTTTAAATTGGTTTTATATTTTACTTACATAGACTTGCACATTACTGCTTTTGAAAATATAATATTTGATCTTTTTCATTTTACATAGCGCGTGGAAATGAAGGTGAAATAAATTTTGAATCCAGCAAGCTTTGCGAAATTCCTAATTCTAGACTTCCTCTTCTGACAATGCCTAAAGGGAAATATTTCAAAAATGAAAAAGTTGAAAACGAATCTACAGATGAAGAAGTTGATGGAATGTCAAATTCAATGACTTCTTCTGCATCAGATCAGTGGCTTTGGAAAGATAAACAATGCCAATGGAACCCGTATCCGAGAGAAATTAACGACAAAATAAACAGATGTTATAAACGAAATCCTAATTCTACTGTTATTGTTACAATCAAAGACAACACGTAAGTGAAAAGTTCGGTGAAAACAAAACAAATAAAAAACTATTGATTGCGACTTTCAAATATACACTTTAAAATTTTCTAAGACAAACGAAAACAATGTTTTATTTCAGATACAGAGTAGTCTTGGCAAAAGGTATACAGATAAATTTGACTACAAGAGAGGAGTCAGAAGTGAAATTTGTTAAAAACTAGTAAATAAACTAGATGTGTTTGTGAAACACTATGCCCCCGATGGTAACGCAAATCTGGAGTAAGACGTTGACTAATATGGTATACTCTTATTACCCTTGACAGCGCAATAGTTATGAGCTATGTTCAAGTTGACAACAGACAGACAGACAAACAGACAGACAGGACAAAAACAATATACCCCCAGGATCTTTCGATCCCGGGGCTTGAAAAATCGTTTATCGTTTGTAGGGGTGTGTTCTCATGCGTGTGGAATTTAAAATGATTGAATGTAAAGTTATTATCCACTATTGCAAGAATTAAGAAATCACAAGTCGGTATTCTCTGTCTTATCTTTATATTAATATTGTTGAGTAATATTTTTTACCATCAATGCATAAAGACTTATATCCAATTCAATCGAAATGTCACTAATACGCAAGTTTTGAGATTATCTCCCTTGGTGCGCTCTTTCGTTGAGGAGGGGAGTTTCGTTGCCGCGTAAACAAACAGGTGGGACAGATATTTGATACTGTGTATGTTGGATACATTGCATCATCAATATACCGGTTTATCATAACTACACAATTGTCAGGATACACTCTAAAACTTGAGAATAACCGAATTAAAGTAAAGGCATTATTTTTTAAAGCAAAAAATCGAAACAGAAAAGAAAATATCAGTGAATGTGAGACTTTTCGGACTAGGAAGAGATAGGCCTATGGACCTCTAATAAATACGGTACACATGTATCTGATCATTGCACGTCGGGGATCTAAATGACATTTTTATTCTTTTCTTATTATAACTGAAAAAACACTAACTTATTAGAAAATGTTCGTACAGTCAAGAAAATCGGTTACTTTTTATAAAGACTAGACGTTTCTTTCGTTTTCAAGTACCCGAAAATTGAAAGTAGATTTGTAAATATGCATAGTTGAGCTTGATAAAATCATCAAATGCATCACCGCTTAACATTATTATCTCTCTATAACATTTGATAAATTTTAAAAGCCATAAATATCATTCTTTTATTTATGCACGTATGTATACAAAGACAACCTGTCCCACCTCCATGCTGAAATGGGTACTTTTTGCGCCTCTATCGTAGGAGAGTTACAGTCTCGAAACTTGTGTATTAAACAAACTTATGAATACCTTTAACAAGCTTCATATTAAAAATTAGTACAGATTTTATAAAATATTCATAGAAACATATTCTTGGAAACATTTTGAATGTGATTTTTGTCTGCATCCCATTTTGTTTGAAAGAAGATAAAGTTCCAAATTAGAATATACAAAATATCTGAAGAAATCCTTCTAAATGTCAATAGAAAGTAAATTATCTATTTCTTAAAATTTATTGAAGAAATTGTGTGAATCAAATATATATTTTACACCAAATCTTTTGAAAATTAAGAACTTTTACATGATAAAAGTATCAAACATCCTACTTTTTCTCTTTACAATCAATCGGATGATAAATTATAAAACAGCCTTTTCGACAACATGGGGAACTGCTTCTTTGATTTACAACTATATGGAACTAGTTGATTTTCTAATATTTAAAATTATTAAAATCACTCTGTTTATTTTTTTTCTAATCTGCATATATGTACTCTAAAGTTGATAAAGTTGATAATAAAATCTAAGAATCTGATCCCATCCCTGACTATCAGTGCGCCATATATTTCTCCTGTCCACGATTCGTTTTGCGTACTTTAATCAGCATTCATGCAGTGTCTTATTCTTTAAATAACATAATATTAAAATAAATGTAATGTATTTTCGTTTATATGACAACGATGAAAGTGTTGAATTAACGAATAAACGAACATAAAAGGAAGAAAAAAGAATTTTTAAACTATAACTTGATTTCCTTTGTAAAATAATGCAAATCTTTTTACGCTATTCTTTTTAGACAATGATTCATTTTATCTTCTTTTATATCATTCTATATCGATCTTCGACCCGAAAATGTACTTCAGGATCTTTGACCTCACCTTCGATAATTCTTCGAATGAATTGAGCCAGATTGACCTGGGTAGGAGAAATTGTGCTCACTTCAAGGATTTTACATTAAAATTTGTTGTGAATTTGACCTTATGCTTACTTAGAATGAGTGCACTTTAGTACGTCATTTGGAACCTTTTCGGCTACCCATTTTAACCTTTACATTACAATTTATCGCTAAATTAATCTATGATTATTGTGCAAGCATATGCTTTTGATATTTATGCTTTGAATTTTTTGTCATACATATTTCTATATATAATTACAGACAATGCCATTGAAAAGAACGTGTATTAGCCTTAAATTCCGCAAATTTGAACGGTACCACTATCGATTTTAAGGTAACCGCAAATAGGCGGAGACATTTAAATAGCATGGATGGAACGTAAACAATAGCACAAATGACTGTTTGGTAATCAGATGCTACACTACGAATTTAAATGGCAAAGAGAGAGATTGTGTAGTTTCATGGTGCACAAATAATAAATGATTCTAGTGTTTAGGGATGGGATAGATGTTTCGCCCCGCAGACCATAATAAAGAGGCGACATGAGCCTATATTTACTAATCTCACTACTAATACCAGAATTCTTTTAAAACACACCAAATGAAAAACCCAGAGTAAAATAAGAGACATATAATCTTCGAACCTTATTAATATTTTCGCAAAAATCTTCCATAGTTTGAAGTTCGAGGTACGTACGATAGATACTGTCCGAAAAGTAACTTCTAATGACAAACACAATGAAATGTTCAATGAAAGCGTTGTTGTATCGAACCGTGGAATGTCATTATAATTATAATAATAATAATAATAATAATAATAATAATAATAATAATAATACTTTATTTAAAGAAGGTAACCTGATTAGTGCAACCACTATTCTTCCCCAGGGCCTTCTGACAATTAACAATATAAAGATACTTATTACACACTTAGTAATAAATACAGGTTTTTTGCATATGCGATATGGCTGACGTCACAATAGCCGTATCAGCCCTGCAGGGCTGATATGGATTTGCAGGGCTGATAACCTATATCAGCCCCGCAAATCCATATCAGCCCTGCAGGGATGATACGGCTATTGTGACGTCAAAATCACACACTCAGTAAATTAAACCACAAAAACAGTACTTGTGATCATACACAATTTTTGGTAGGTTCATATTCTCTTAATTTTAACTTTTTGAAAATAAGGTTATCTTAATTTACAAATACATGTAATAGATTATTTTCAAATTACGGATCGAGTGCATTGAAATAGAAGTAGAAACAAACCCAAATCGTATGAGCGATAGACCATATACATGTATGTAAGAAGTCCATGCATAATTATTTACTTATTTTCTTCTCAACCTAATGTATGCTGTATTTTATTACTAAGTATGTAATAAACATATTAATACATACCCTTTTCCATATCACATCCTGTATCAGCCCGAGACACCAATATCAGCCCTCGGGCCTTCGGCCCTCTGGCTGATATTGGTGTCTCGGGCTGATACAGGATGTGATATGGAAAAGGGTATGCATTATTCTCTATATATACAGAAATTTTAAATATATATATAAATATATAAATACAAATAAACATGAATCACAAATTAAACTGACATTGTTTTACATATTGTTTTACTTGTCTCTTGAAAGTATTAAGAGTTGGTGACATTTTTATGTGCACCGGTAAAGTATTCCATAAAATGGCATTAGAGTACTGGAAGGAATTTTCAAAAAAGTTTACATTTATGAATTGGCGCACACAAATCAACATTGGATTCAGATCGAAGAGTATATTGGTTATTAATTTGAAACTGAAACACTTCATGTAAATACGTAGGACAATAATTAAAAAGGGGTTTATTCAACAACATATTTATTTACAGTAAGCTGTTCATAAACAGTAAGCCAATCAAGTTCATCAAAAAGGGGTCGTGAGGGTGCGTCAGGGGGGGGGGCATCTAAAATATACCATATTGCAGCACATTTTTGAAGTTTATGAACTCTGTCAAGATTTGATCTGGATGTATTTCCCCAAATTGTTAGGCAGTAATCAATGGTAGGCATGATGTATGCATTATAAAACAACTTGCGTGTTTGAAGGGAAAGATATCTTTTTTAATTTTACGGAGTGCAGAAATTTTACGTGACAGAGTTTGACACACATGGTCGATATGTACATTGTATTGTAAAGAATTATCTAGATATACCCCAAGAATTTTTTCATATGTTACATTGTCTAATTTCTGGTTTGAAACGTATAAAGGAAAGTCGTGGTCTAAGAATTTTGATCTCTGCTGATGTGTCCCTATTAACATGCATTTAGTTTTTGAGGCATTAAGTATCATTTGATTTTGATTGCACCATTTTTCTATACAAGCAATATCCATTGATAATAAATTTACTATAAATTGGGGATCTTTGCCGGGGATATGTAAAGTCATGTGAGTAAAGTGATTATAATATCAATCGTTGACAATCGGGGACCTTTAGTTTGGGATCTTTTTTCAAAAATTATATATGAGCTGCAACTTGGCCAACATTGTCCTTTGTATATGTATAAGTTTAAATGAAAATACACTTTCTATGCTAATGAGACCAATGGCCAAATTTTTTGGAAATTGTGACAAAAGCTAGTGTCGCTTGGCATTATTCAGTACTTTCATGTAATATAATATAATATAATATAATATAATATAATATAATATAATATAATATAATATAATATAATATAATATAATATAATAATGTAACCAAAACCTGCTCTTAAGACTTTGTTTAATACCTGTATAACTTAAATTTAATGAAATGCGGGATTTTATTTTGCGCAAAACACCGGGACCCAACTCTCATAGCTTAAGTCCACTCATCCTTTGGTCATAGGTTTCTGTTTACATTTTATTCTGCAATATTCTGTATTGGTAATGTATATTCTTGACATCGAGATAGAGGCACGTACAGACAAATCGGCAGACTGGTCACTAGAGGGCTCAGCTAGGGTATATATAGGTAAGTACTGTCGGCAAATACTTGTAACAGCCGTGAACAGCCGTGAACATATAGAACCGAAACCTTTCTTGAATACTATGCACACCCATCCAACTGACTAGAAAAAGATTATTTAAGAGGGCTGTTCAATAAGTTATGTCATTGGTGCTCGGAAAGAAACGCTTTTCAATGATTTAGTCTTAATGATTTGACTTGAATATTCTCTTTTAATTAAAACACATGTCGATAACATTTTTATTTGATTTTAAATTGTTTTAGAACAATTTTTGAGTATGATCCTTCGTATGCTGAAATACGGCAGATCCTATGATTTCGTGTACTGTTTTTTTTTTCCTTTTGGAAGGTATTTTTTTTTCGAGTTTGGGAAATGAGACAAGTCAAAAGTTGAAATATCTGGCGAATATTGTTGGTGTGACAAAACATTAACTTTCTCTTTATCCCCAAATCGCCTTCACTCTTCATGGCCTGTGGTTTTGGACGCTGTCATGAAGAAATTTAATGTAGTGGATTCGGGATTCCGGTCCCTTCCTCTCATACACATTTCGATTTTTTTCCAAAAAAATTGCTTCCTAGACTCCTCCAGAAATTGAACTGCCTCCTCGAATTAGAATTTGAACAACAAGACCACCTAATATTAAAGAAAATAGCACATAAAACTGGTTTTGTGCTCTTGCAATTCTTTGCTCTTCTCAGACCCTTGCTGTTTTGTCAAGTGCATGCATCTTACTGTAAATTTGTTTTGAGGGTTTAAAGCAATGGATTCAAGTTTCATTATCTGTTAGAATTGTCTGTAAGAATTTCAGATAAACGCAATTTTTTACATTCTAAGATAATTTTTTGGATATTCTCACACGCTGTCGTTTTCACTCATTTTTCAAAACATAGGGTGATCTTTGAGTATTAAGCTTTTTTTACTGTTAAATGTTTCTTTAAGACATTTTGAACTAACCCCAAAATGATTATATTTGTTATGTGCCTAAGGTCATTCAAACATAATCAGTGATAATTTGCTTAATTTTTGCAAACAGTACATTGGTTGTTGTAAGTCCTTGTCACAAAGGACGGTAGCAATTTTTGATGCCCATTATATCATTTTTGTTCATTGAAATGCTCATGTGTGTTTAAAACAGAAATTATTTCCTGTAAATTTCACATATTTCAGTTAATATTTCGTTGGGATTCTTAACAGGTTTTACAGCAGCTTTAATGAAGCTTTTAATTTCAGTCTATTTTACTGATTCTTTACCATTCATTTTTAATGCAGTATCTCGAATCGCCTTTACTTTCAAGCTTCCCACAATGAAACTATGTGATGAAAAGTGGTCACATAAACTGTTAACAATTCATTAAGGATTCATTAATGAGAAAAAGTAAAGCTTATAATGTCATATGTTTTCTATGTTGTATGTCATCGAGCACATGAAATTATTTATTGAACAGTCCTCGTAACTATAATCACATATAAATAAATGTATTTATATTTAAATATTTTCATAGAAGACAATTCAAAATCTTTCAAATTGTATTTTCTGTTGTACCAAATTAGTTTTACTATTTTTGCATATACTGGAACATGCATTTATCAAATATCTGTAAATCGATATGTGTCCCACTTTTTTAATTACCATCCCTTTTGAAGATTTAAGCTTTCAATTATATCAATACCGTAAGTCATGACAATTCAAATCGAAATAATGTTATTTTTCATAATTGACATTGATTTTTTGGGGTACATTTTTATTTCCAGTTTGAACTGTTTTTGATATCCGTTAATGTTTTCAAATATCATATTTTCAGTCTGTTTTGATTATAAATTGAAACAGGAAAGCAAAAACGAGGAAACGTTATTTGCAACGCAAGAATACAAACCATTCTCAGCGTAAGTTAATTTTTCGTGTAAATTTTACAATCATTTGCAATTTTTGAATTATTTAAATATAGACATATCATGTTTTGTAATTTTCACTTTAACTTTCTCTGTCCAAATAATGTATAGGAGAAAGGTCGAAAACTGTCCATTCCATGAGAAAAAGAACTAATCGAGGACCGTATAACCGAGATAAGTTCTTTCTCTCACAGAATGGAGAGATTGAGCACTTACTCCTACTTAACTAAAACAATATTTCCTTTGTTCTGAGAAATAAATTAAAAATATTTTAAAAACACTTGTCTCAACTTTTAAGAATTAATTTTGTCAAGTTCATTGTTTACATAATGGACAGTAAAAGGTAAACTAGCGGTGCACAGCAATTTTGTAAATAGCCATTATGTTTTCAGACGTGAAATAATCTTTGTCTAAAGAATGGACAGTTACAGGTGAATGGGAGGGGGTCAGTATTTACACATGTTTGCAATGCTTCAAAATCAGTTTTTACTTTTAGTCATTTTGTTTTAACTGTCTATTCTTTTGGAAAGGGGGGGGGGGACTGCCCATTTTTTAAAAAAGAATAGTTTTCCAAAAAAAATGGACAATTACAGGAACATGTAACTTAATGGGTTGTTTAAGGAGGCAGTTCAACATTAAGCTATAGAAAGGGCAACACAAACAAAAGGTTGTTTGACGTGTTTATACTAATGCATAATTCTTTTCTCATATATCCTCCTACATCAAATGCTTATTGTGACGTCACAAACTTGTGTTATTCCCCGTATTTCCTTTTTTTAAAAAAAGGTTAGAAATCATAATGTTTATATTGAATTTACTTTCAAATGTGCACCCATCGCCAACAAACAATTTGGGAAATTAACATAATTTATCCGAAAACTATGGTGAGCGATGGCTTTGGACACTGTAACCTTTGAAATTGATCATTTTGAGACGTTTTCTGTTTAAAACAGATAATTCCTTCAAACGTCATATTTCCTGACTGATCCTCCTTTATGCTATATTGTTTCGTGGTTTATCAGAGTCATATTTAAAACAACTCATATGTAAGCCAGTTTTGAATTTTTCTTTGGAACTAGGGTTCAGTAAAGCCCAATATTTTTTATAAATAGTATTAATTAGTTTTCCAATTTGCAAAAACAAAACTTTGAGATTTGAAAGTGATTTGTTTACGAATTAAGTCGCGAATATTAGGAATTCGCACAGATCTTGAGCTACAGTCAAATTTCAAAATAATGGAGAACCCTGTTTAGATATCTGATTACTATCACTAATAACACAAGAAAACTATCAATTGTCGCTTGGGAAACTAATCAAATAATTAATGGAAATTAGTCTTGATCATCGCTTGGACTTGTATGATAATGGTATGCGTCTGAATGAGCAAGACCACGAGAAAAGCTTTTAATAGAATGAAATTCGATCAAAGACAATACCATTTTAAAATTTATCAGTTTCTCAAATAAATGTTGGTTGCATAAAATATTAATTGGAATCGCAAAAATGTATCACCTATCATTAAATATGCATTTGAGGTAAAGGATATAAAACATAACTGTGTAACGTACGGTTTTATGCGATAAGTAAATTTTAATGTTCTAAAAAGAGGGGATCTCTCGTTTTGTCGTTTTGTTGATAGTAATTGATAAGAAGCTTTGTATATTACATATGAAAAACAATATATAACTTTAAAAACGTAATTCATTGAAGTAAATATATTTAAATTTGTATCTCGTAATTTTCAAGGGGAAAGAACATTCTGATGTATAATTTTTTTAATGTATAGTTAACCTTTAATTTAGATAATTTCTCTCACCTCAATCCCTTACATCAGAACTTAGAATTAAATGTACAGAGCAGCCCGGTCCTCCAGGCTGCAAAAACATGATCTTTTTCTACTTGAGTGTTCCAAATCCATTTCTCGGATTCCATTATACCATGTTGATATTAATGTATGCTCCAATTTCCACTTTAGGTAGGTAGATGGCTTCCGGATTCAGAAAAGCACAAGAGTTTTGGGATGAACAAGCTGATTTTGAGGCTTTGAAGAGTATGTATTTTTTATCAATCGGTTATATACATATAAACAATGCTTTTCATATTACCTTAAGAGAGCATCTAGAAAAACAGACACAAATACCATGAATTGATTACATGTTATAGCCTTCAATCTTTGGAAAGGTATATTGAGACAGAGGTGTGTTTTCTAATGTACACATATTTAAAACCAAGGAACTTCATATTTATGTTGATCGGTTACATTTGAATTAATTTTGTTTATATTTGTAACCTTATTTTTAAATTATTAACATTTTCGCAAGAAGTTTGGTAAATAAGAGGCGTTTTCTTAATCCAATCAAGATCACGAAGTTCGCCATCAACATGGAAGAGGGCCATGCAGTATATTTATATTAGATACATCTTCAAGTCTTGGAGAAGAAGGTTTTCAACAAATGAAAGAAACATTCAGCACAATTATTGATGGTATGGATATTGTTAACTCTATATCAACTAATATGTTACTATTATGTTTTAAATTATGATCTGCTGATTAAAACATTCAAGGGACGACTTTTTCCTTCTTTGAGACAACGAAATTCCATAAAAAAGAACAAACACGGGTTTTAAAAAATATCAAATAGTCTGTTTATTGTATACAACGATTTCTACATAGTCAGAAATAAGAAAAACAGATTGATAAAATAATGAATCCACGCTTTGACTGGTTCGTTTATATCTGGAATCTCGAAGTTGATTTTTGAATCTCAAAGATGCCGTCAGGGCTTTCATATATATCATTTGCATGTTAGTCCTACTTAATTTTTTTTAGATTGAAATTGTTTTAAAATAATAATACGTTTTGTTTTTAAAAATTGGAAAATAAAAAATCATGTTTGAATATTGATAATTTGATTGCTTAATGTAATAACTTAAAAAGATTTTTTTAGAATGTGCAAACCATCCGGACATCGATGAAAATGTAGCTGTTATATTATGTGGAAAACAAACAAGATTTCATCGCTATTATTCAAATCAATACATGGATATAAAACATTGCCTAAGTATCTTATAATCATTGTCCAACAGGATATTAAAATAATTATAATCAATTCTATATATGAAATCTTTATTCTCTCTTAACGCTCGTAATTTAAAATCTAACATGTTTACTTTAAGAAACACAAATATAATACTTTGTGTAATACAATTGACTATCTAGCTTATACTCAAAACCAATACTTTGAATAACATTTCCATTCTTTGTATAGATGACGTTGAATTTGGAGGACCAACACCACTAACAGCAGCGTTCATCTTGGCCACAGCGTGCTTATCCCGAGAGGTAGGTAAGTTGATATTGTTATTGTTTTTTTTATTGAGTATCATTTCATTCAACTATTCCCAAAATATTGTTTTGAATATTTTTAAGCAAATACGTTGATTCTTCGCAAGCAAGGGTTATCTATTGCCTTGGATTCAGATCAAAAACCCTGCAAAAATTATCACTGTGACTAAATAAACAAAACGTTGCCTTTATGTGCAGGTGGTTGTTAAATATGGTAATTAATATCGAAAGGTGTTATTATTCCTTTCTTAAATAAATTAAATCTGCAACATGATTATGTAGCATAAAGTGTCAAATCTCAGTATTATTTATCACACATAAAGAATGACTCTAAAAGACGCTTGGTAACACATTGCATCATATTCGTGTTAAGTTTTATATCTAAACTTTTGTACCATTCCCTAATAGGACATACCAAGAGAATAGGAGACTTTCATGTTCATCCAAGAATAATTCTTATTTCGGACGGTAGACCAACTGATTTAAGGGCTACTGGTGAAGTTCAAGATTCATCGGCATATGAAACCGAAGAGGTAGTCTTTATAATTTCTAAAACGAGGTATAGTATTGACAAACAAGTTGAAAAACAAGAATATCAACAATCTCGTTTAAAGTCATCATTTTGCAAGTTCTATGGTCGAAACAAAGACCTTGTCAGCTAATACGATTTATCATTAAGGCAAATGCTGACTGAATTTTTCATACTGATTGATAGGCTATCATTTACAAACTGAGTTGGCCACAGATTTTTCTGTTTTTTTCCCCGATCGTATCAAGGAGCACACGGAGGTTGTGAGCGGTGGGCAGGGGATACTCATCCCTTCATGACACCTGATCCCACCTCTGATGCTTTGGAGGTCCATGTTTGCTCTGATCCAATTTTGTATTATGTTTTGTAATCTATATCCAAATCACCAGATCATGTGTCAAGCTGAACTAAAGTTGTAGGGAAAGGAACATGAACACTTGCACAAAGTAGAATATTTTTACAGACGTTCAATATCTAGGCATTAAACAGGGGGTATTTTGTCAGTAAATATAAGAATCTTTTTTTATTATATATAATACTAGTTGTCCCCCGCTTGAAAAGTGGGGGATATTAATTTGGGTTTGTCCATCCGTCCGTCCGTCCGTCTTTCTGTCTGTCTGTAACGCTTTCATTTCCACACGATGTCTCGAGAACCCATTTGAGCTTTTGCAATGAAATTTAGCATAGCAACTCCCTATGGATTAGAGAAGAACCCTATTGATTTTGAGGTCAAAAGGTCAAAGGTCAAGGTCATAAATAAGCAAATTCTGTCTGTTATAACACTTTCGTTTCCACGCGATACCTCAAGAACCATTTGAGCTATTGCAATGAAATTTTACATAACAACTCCCTGTGGCCTAATAAAGACCCCTATTGATTTTGAGGTCAAAAGGTCAAAGTTCAAAGATCGTAAATTTATACATTCTGTCTGTGTGTAACACAATCATACACAATCATTTCCGGGCGATATTTCAAAAAGATTTTGAGCTTATGCAGTGTAATTTTATACCAAAACTCCCTAGGACCTCTCTCACCCCTCTCAAAGTGCCGCGCCCCGTTTGTTTTATTAGTATTTATAGTATTACATGTCGCTATTTTCAGCACAGGGGCATGAGGAGAGTTACTGCGTATAAAACAGGTTCTCGGCGGACTTTATGTTCTTATTACATCTATTTGAACTGTTTAATAAAGGCTAAATAAATCAAACACCATGGATAGTGTAAAATTCTGACAATACTGAACATGACTATATACATGTATGTGACTTCACTTCTGCATATACTTGACTCCATTTATAGCGATTCCGTGGTCTAGTGGTATGTTTCTCGCTTCCAATGTGAGAGGTCCCGAGTTTAAGTCTCAGACGGACCACTTTTTTTTATTTTAGAAATACTTTTTTTCTAAATAATAGTATTCAGCACGCGAAATCAAAAATTTACGAGGTCTGGCTTGTACAAACTCATAAAATCATCATTACAGTGTGATAAATATTCCATATATAAAGAATCTTCTATACACATAATAAAGAATAAGCAATTAAATCTTGATATCCATAATGGTATATTTTATTTGCTTCCGTATACATGCATGTATACATTTAATAATTCTACAAATTCAGTGAGGGGGATCCGACTCCCCCCCCCCCCCTCCCCCCGAACTGCGCATGTTTTACTTTTACCTTAAGCGGAGACACAACTTCTCTGAATTAGCTTGTTTTCTTATATCTTCAATTGTCATTCGGTTAACTTTTTCAGGATAAGACTAAGATGCTTGATTATACGAGAAGTATTGGAAGCGTACATCCTATCTTTTGCATCCCTGTGGGGAGTAACCCTGATCTGGTACTTGTCCTTTATTTATATATATGATTATTTATGTTTATGTAAGCTTATATATTTTCATGTTCCGTAAATACCTTAAAAATTTTATAAGACGTAAAATAAGTTTAAGCGATTTAAGTTAATGTTTTTCTATTTATTTATAGGTAACTCTAGACTTCATGTCTGCTCAGTCCAGGGGAGGAAAGATTGTATATCCCGAGGAAGCAAGGCAGTTCGCCAAGTATTCTGAAAATATGGTAAGTTAAATAGCCAAAATAAATTTTCTTTGAATTGATTTTATTTTCTAAAACGTGTACAAATATATGTATTTATCTGAATCCAAATTTGGTCTAGAAAACTGCTTCTATGTTATCGTTTACAATGAAAAATGATGGGTTTGACCGCGAGATGATTCTGACATTGCTGGCTTGCAAATTCCCTGAAAGAGACTTTTCAGAACTTGATCAGGTAAAATGTTTATTAAAAGATTTATCATTCTTGTACAAAAATAACTAAAAATAAGAATTATTGTTAACTTTCAAACTTGACTATCAGTCATGTTTCAGCTCATTTGAGCTGAAAGCAAGTGAGCTTTTCTGATCATCATTGTTTTAGCTCATCTGACCTGAAAATTTGAGTTTTCTGATCACCTCTTGTCCATCGTCCGTCCGTATGTCCATCTGTAAAGTTTCCACATTTTTAACTTCTTTAGAACCACTGGACCAATTTAAACCAAACTTGGTACAAAGTATTGTTAGAAGAAGGGAAGTGTAAATTATTAAAATGAAAGTCCAAGATCCCAAGAAGGGAAAACAGTCAAGTAATAACAAATACTAGGATGGAGTTACCAAAAAATCCTCTACTCATGAACCACAGGGCCTGAAAAATATGTGGAAGCATCCTAGAGTTATATAAATTATAAATTCCAACAATAGCTTTTACAAGGGGGAGCGTCTGCTAGAGAAAAGCATGTAAGCGTTGTAGTACACGGGCCTCTTGTTTTAATTTCACCAAATACATCTTAAATCCCTTAAAATGGCTTAAATATAAATACATTTTAGAAAGATATAGTTGAAATATGTTCAAAGAAGTCACTATACAAATCATGGGATGAAATATACACAGAACTTGATGATGAAATGAATTACATATTCCAAGAAAGAGATCCAGGAATGCTTCCTTTGGGAAGCAGAGTCAAGCGTGGACGTGATTGGGAATGGAATAATCAGGATAACAATGGGCCAGGAACGGTTATTGGACATTCAGAAAAAAGTAAATCTCATTAATATTATATATAATTATTTAATTGTAGTTTCACATAAGCACATTTAAACGAATCTACAGTTTGGAATACATACTGTAAATGTGGTAAATCATCAGGTTTTATAAAATTATTACAGTGTATATCTTTTTAAATAAAGAGAGTTGAAAAAAGACTGTATTTAGCTTTAAATAAAAATCATTTTCAGTTTATAAAAGGTTTAAAAATTAGTTTGTTATATCAAAAATTTCATAAACAATACCATTAACAGAATTAATAGGCTATAGACATGGACTCACTTGTATTATACCATTTACACGTAAAATGTACGTGTAGAAAATCATTATTAGCAAAACTGATGAAAGCACCTTTAATATGTCTTAGATTTCTGCTTCCTGTAAATCTTAATTTGCTTATATTTTTAACCACTCTTTCAACTATTTGTTACTTACCCTTATAGTTTGGGCATTCTCAAAAAATGCATCTTCCTGGTCATCCATTTTATAAATGTCAAACTCAATCTTGCTTATGATTATAATTTCCATTCCAAAAGGTCTTCCATTCTGACAATAACCAATACAGCCTCTTCTAAAAGATGACTGATGTTCTGTTTCAGTTGGCTTGTTATATGTAGAATGGGACACTGGCTCGAGACACCCATACAGATACGGACCTATAATAGATAAATATGATGTAACTGTATGTAACGAACCGAGAATTTTGAACAAAGAAAGTATTGCTGTTGGTTCTCTCGTCAAAAAAGGTAACAATGATAAAATGATCGATTTCTGATAAAGAATATGTAATACACAATATCTACTATATGCAACTAGGATAAGACTAAAAATATCAACCAACACCAACAGTAGTACCAGAACTTCTCTGGACTAGTCTAGCTGAAATAAAAACCGTGTGTATTAAATACATTTTAAGGCACTGATCAGTCTTAACATAGGTGATTGTTCAGAAATAACATTATTATAAAAATGTGAATTTTATCTAGGCTCAGACTGGGATTGGAGAGACCAAGAAAAGAGTAACGGGAGTATAGGAACAGTTTACAGACGTAAACACAACGGAATCGTCCTTGTGAGTTCATGAGATTATTAATATTTTACTCTCTTCATTAAAGATGTATTTTTAATATCATTATTTTGAATTTATCCAAATTATTATTATTGTCAAATGTTTGCAATTTTTAAATTCATTAATTGTACTGAACATATATATGAACTCGAATTTTCAAAAACACGGGTTTGCTGCAATTTTTTTTTTTTGGTCAAATTCGGATCCATCCAATTCACCTGAAAAATGATAGAAGTCTGACAAAGTAGTTTCAATCAATTTTACTCAGTTTTCACCGAGAGACAGACATATCAATTATGTTCTCTTAAAGGTGCGATGGCAAAACGGGCAAACAACAGAAAGCAGATTTGGATATCATGGGAAATTTGATCTACGGGTCTGGTAAATATCTGTTCCTACCACATTGCATATTATTCTATCATGTCCAGTTATATTCAGCGATAAAGGCCCATTGTATCAACTGACGTCACTAATTTTTACTAACAGCTTCAAAAGTTATACTTTTTTAAAAGTTTTTTTGGGAAATATATCTATAACAAGATGTGTTTGTGAAACACTATGCGCCCGGCGGTAACAAAATTTTTAAAAAGGTATTTTTAGCATATATGTCACAGTCAAGGTCACAATGCCATTGACCTTGATGTCATTTGAAAGATTTTGATTAAAAACGTATGGATATCAAATATGAAGTCTTTGTCTATTATGTTTCAAAAGTTATGGCAGAGGTACGAAAAATATTTTAGCATACAGGTCACAGTCAAGGTCACAAGGTCATAGACCTTGGTGTCATTTGAAAAAATCAATTAGTGGAGTACGCATACTAAATATGCAGTCTTTATCTTCTATGGTTCGAAAATTATGGCATATGTAAGAAAAAACTATTTTAGCATACAGGTCACAGTCAAGGTCACAAGGTCATTAACCGTGGTGTCATTTGAAAGAGCTTAATTAGTGGAGTATGCAAACTAAATATGAAGTATCTATCTTTCATGGTTCAAAAGTTATGAGGCTAAAGTTTGCGGATAAAAAGCTATTTTTAGCATATAGGTCACAGTCAAGGTCACAAGGCCATTGACCTTGGTGTCATTTGAAAGAGCTTTATTAGTGAAGTATGCAAACCAAACATGAAGTCTCTACCTTTCATGGTTCAAAAGTTATGGCTAAGGTTAAAGTTTGCTAAAAACAAACAAACAGACAGACAGGACAAAAACAATATACGCCCCGGATCTATCAATCCGGGCGCATAAAAATATTTATTTATTACGTTACAACTTTTCCAACTCAGTAAAAATATAACTTTAGAAGCTATTTAACTTATCCATCATAAATTGTGTTCTTCTTTATTATGTTCTTCAAATGTATAAAATCATAATTATTAAGTACCAGTATTTAAACAGCGATCCATTCTCAGCGGAATCTGTTGAGTATCTCCAAGAACAAATCAGAAAGGCAGAACTTAGTGAGTCTTCTGTGGAACAATCTGAAAGTTCTCCTTCAAATGGTGCGCTTCTAAAGAATTCTTACCTGACATTGTACTTTTGTTTAAGTTAAACCGACATAATATTCTTTTGAAAAAATATGATTGAAATTTCTTTTCGTTTCACATAGCAGCCTGTGCATCTGGAAATATTACTGATATTAAATCCAGCAAGATTTACAAAAATTCCAATGCTGGACTTTCTCTCTTGACAATGCCTAAAGGGAAATATTTCAAAAACGACAAATGTGAAGACAAATCAACGGATGTAGAAGCTAACGGGATGTTAAATTCATTAACTTTCCCTGCATCAGATCAGTGGCTTTGGAAAGACAAACAAGGCCAGTGGAACCCGTATCCAATAAACATTAACGACAAAATAAACAGATGTTATGTACGAAATCCTAATTCTACTGTTATTGTAACAATCGAAAAAAACACGTAAGTTAAAAGTCCGTTGTTAACAAAACAAAAAGAATAAGAAAAATGGATTGCGACTTAAATTAGAATCTTTCTAAACAAAATGAAAAAATGATTTATTTTAGATACAGAGTAGTCATGACCAAAGGTATACAGATAAACTTGACGACAAGAGAGGAGTCAGAAGTGAAAATAGTTAAAAACTAATACATGTGTAAATTTAAAAAGTGATTGGTTTGTGCACGTGTTTGTCGTTTGTATTGTTATGTTCTGAATGCATGTTTAATTTTAAATGATTGGATGCAAAGTTTTATCACTATTGCAAAAATGTAGAAATTAAAAGTTGGTAAGCTTTCTTTCATAATTTTATACAAATATATTGTTGAATCATATTTTTTCCATCAATGCATAACTTTGCATTGATTTTCTGATTATAAAAGATCTGTGTCGGTAAAATTTTTATTCTGTCGCACGCATTAAATTTGAATCGTTACTGTGTCGGAGAAAATTTTACTGTGCAGGGAACAAGACAGAAAATTCGTCTAGCCATCATATTTAAAATTAATATAGATATCATATATGAGTAATAAATACTTCTGAAAGTGATTTTATCTGTATACTCAATTTTTTATGAAAAATTTCAAATTATAATAAAAAAAAAAAAGTATGCTGGGGAAACGGCCAATATTTAGAAATTAATTTATTGAAATCTTTCTACGGTATATTTAAGAAGTGGTGTATATTGAATATGAATTTTTAAACAAAATTTTGGTAAACATTTAAGAAGATTAAGAATCTAAAACTTTTAAACATCAGAAGTATCAAACATACTTTTTTACGACTTTGCCTTATACAGGTATTGTTTACTCTTTCTAGGCACTTGATCCCACCTTTATATCCTGAAATCAATTACCCATGTATTTGGTCTGTTTCAGATTCGTTAATCAGTCAGTGTTTTACATGTATATCTCTAATTTTACATTATATCAATTTTTCATGTATTTTCTTTCATTTGAAACGTTGACCGTGTTCAATTAACAGAATTAACGAGCAAAAAAGAATATTAATAAATAAAAACTGTATTTCAGTGTGAAAAATACTTACAAAACTACTTATGCTTTTCAAACTCATGCATTCGTTTAATTTATGTTGGAAACTGTACATTTGACATTTACTAAATATGTCACGGTCTTTTAGAAAAAAAAATCTTCAGACCTTTGTGATTGCCACAAAACGTCTATTCTATTATTATAAAATGAACCATTTTCAAGAAATGATTCATGTTATCACAAAACATGATCTTTGACTTTCACCGTCATCAACTCTTCGAAGAATTTGAATCAGATTCGATCAAGGTATGGAAAAAATGTACTCTTTTTATGAATTTTACATATTAAGAACTTTATTCGGTAATAACCAATATTTGCTCCCCAAATTAAACTATGACGGAGAATTATTTAATTATGGTCTTAAACAGGGGGATATATGCTGACTTCAAAGCACTGAATAATTTCATAAGCAATGACGTCATCTGTTTGAAATGACGTCACGAAAATGAGGTAAATTTTAAATTTCCATGATTTCTACAATATATCTATATATATATATATATATATATATATATACATATATATATATATATTACGTCGATATTTCGAGTAAAAGTCACCGAGCGCGGGTCTGATCAGGCTCAATATTTTGATATAATGTGTAGAATGATAATATCAATGAAATATATAAATATTGTCCTGAGCAACCTTGCGCTCTATAAATTTTGAAGCTAAAATGGTTGAAATTTTGCCCATTTTGTCCTCTTTCTAAAAATTATATAAAATCAGGCTAGTTTGTTACGTTATAAGAACAAAAATTGTCAATAAACTACTTTGAAACTATAATATGTTCTGTCTATTCATATTTCTCATACAATTTATAGAATTCAGCACATTTCAAGAATTTTTCAAAATTTGAGGGGGCAAAGATATGCAAAATACCGCATACAGTTCTTTGTTTTAACTTTGACTCAATGCATGCAAAATTGGTCCTTGGTTACTAAACACACTGTTAGTCTGCGATATATTGCATTGGAAAATATTTTACGGACATCGAGATATAGGACTGCGGACGGACAGACAGACTGGTACCTTTAGAGTACGCTGAAAATCAGGGCCGAATATTGTTTGGGATTTACGCTAAAACGTCCGTGATCATTCCGTTCTGTGCTTTTTATAATACAGGAATTTAATCAAGTCTGATTTATAAGATGTAAAGTTGTTTGGACGTTGGTAATAACTTTTACAACATGTAGACAAGTGCGATTGAGGTAGTTTAAAGGGATATAGACACAGTTTCAGCTTAAAATATTCAAATTTATTTTTGATTTTGATGTTTGCAAATATTTATTTTTAATGATTTTCAAACGTTTGAATTTCAGTTGTCGAGATACAAGACATATTTAGAGCTCCGAATCCTAGTTATGTAAATAAGGCCCTTGCATTATTTTTGTTTAAATTATAGGTTAAATACGTATACATGTACTAATATTTGTTTGTTCAAAGCAGATTTTTCAATAAAGAACTTAATAATTCTCAATACCCTTCGACAGTTTCTAGAAATAAAATTTAATTTTTGCCAATTTTTTGCTGATCATTTGAATTGCCTTAATTAGGAACTGTAAACATTAAAATTGGTTTTAAAAACATCAGTTGAAACTGTGTCCATGTCAATTTAACAAAAAGGATTTTCATGGGATGTTTTGGGTTCTTTTTTTTCAGAAACAAAATCATCTTTGTTGCTATTGTGTTTGTGTTCTTTTAAAATAAAACTTTTAAAAAGGTTTTTACTTAGTAATAGAAGAGGACTATCAATGTATCGACTTATTTATGTAACTCTTGCACACCAACCATAGCATATTTTTTTCCTGAGAAGAAAATATCACTACCATCAAGCATCCAATATCCTGCATATATAATTAATCAAAACAAGGAAAGAGGAACAAGGAAATTATATATATATTTAGTAAACAGTACAAGGACTATGTAAATTCTCTCAGGGTGAGATTTTGAATTTTATCTTTTTCAAAAGGATTTTACATTATTACTTTGACGATTGTTCGCATTATTATAATCTTGCAGTGAATTTGCTTATTATCATGGCTTTTTTTTCAATTTAAACTTTTTGTGTTGAATTATTCAGTAAATGAATAATATATCGTTGTTTGAAAAAAGAAATTAGATGTAAATTTTAGCTCACCTCAACGAAGTTGGGGGAGCTTATGTAATACCCTCGGCGTCGGCGTCCCGGGTTAAGGTTAAGTTTTTTGGAGGAGTTTTCTTTTTAAGTACTTATATGTCCTATATTGATTAGACATGTATGGAAGATGTTTCTAGTGTGTTTCATTGTACCAGTCAAAGTTTCAGATGCATTTTCAGCAAAGTAATGACCAGGTTAATGTTTTTGGAGCATGCGCAGGTTAACATTTTTGGTGCAGTTTTTGGTGTAGGTCTCATTTCCGAGTAACTATAAGCCCTATGTTGACCAAACTTGCATGGATGATACATCTAAGGATGCACACTACCAGACTTGCTTCGGATGCTGAATTTGATCTACATTTTCTGCATGAGTGAACATGTTAATGCTTTCGGTGCAGGTCTCATTTCTATGTAACTATGAGCACTATAGTGACCAAACTTGCATGGATGATACATCTTAGGATGCATACTACTAGACTTGCTTCGGATGCTGAATTTGACCTACAGTTTCGGATGAGTGAACAGGTCAAAGTTTTTGGTGCAGGATTCATTTCCAAGTAATTTTGAGCTCTTAAATAACCAAACTTCCATGGATTAAACATCTAAGGGTACATTCTACCAGGCTGGCTTCGGATGATGAATCTGACCTATATTTTCTGGATTAGTCAAAAGGTTAGTTTTTTATACAGGTTTCATTTTCAAGTAACTTTGAGATCTATGTTAAGCAAACTTGTATGGATGATACATCTTAGGATGCACACTAATGGACTTGCTTCAGATGCTGAATTCGACATACATTTTCCAGATAAAAGACCTGGCTTGTAAAAGTTATGGGTGCAGGTCTAGTACCAAGAAACTATAAGGCTTATATAAACAAACTTGCACAAATGATGCATCAAGGGATAAAAACTCTCAAACTTGCTTCAGATGCTGGATTTTAATAATATGTTTTCATGATGATGAACTAGTTTGAAGTTTTTATATAGGTCTTTTCCATACTATCAAATCAAAATTGCATAAATTTTGCATTTTTGGATGTACACTTTTTGTTGGTTAATTGTGTGACTTTGCCTTACTTAAAGACAACATTCGTTGAGGTGAGCTCTATAATCTCTGATTAATTATGTTTGTGGTATGTTTTAGTTTGTCAGGCATCCACTGGCAATAAAGCCATTATAACATTGTATGTTTGCTTTAACTCGCAACTAAAAATATTTGGGATAATAATGATATGGGATTTAAAGATGTATTCATTATCAATATAAAACTAAAATACATTTAAGAAATGATCAGCAGTAATAAAGATAAAACATTCTTATGTTTCTACTGTAATACGGTGTAGATGGCCCTTGAGTTTAAAAGAGCGCAGGAATTTTGGCAGGAACAAGCCCATTTCGAAGCTCAGAAAAGTAAGTAAAATATAAACATCGATCCTGCTCATTATTAGGGTTCATCTAAGATTATAAGCGTCATGCAGCAGATTCGTGTATGTATTGGGACGTTGTATTGTGGGTAACTCGTACATACAAAAGATCCAATTAATAAATATGTTGAGAAAATTATAGTTCATTGGGATGTAAACTCGTCGATGGATAGGAGTAAGCAACGAAGTCCACAAAAATTGATTCCACACGAACATTGATTATTTCAGGGTATTGATTAATTTTAACATATTTCTAGATATTGAATTGATTCATCAACATGGAAAAGGCCCAAGCAGTATTTTTATTTTGGACACGTCGTCAAGTCTTGAGAAGGAGGGGTTTGAACAACTAAAAGAAGTATTTTGTACAATTATTGATGGTAAGTACTTTTAATTTATACTTTTTCTAGTGTTTATGGAAAAGTTTACATTGATTTAGAAACACTCGAAAGAGATGCATGACATAAGATGACACAAATATGAAGGTGACCTATATATATCAAACTAAATTATCTGGATATGTTTAACACATCTCTTACAAAGCGATTTATCTTTTAACAAAGCACTAAAAACAGTTTTTTATAATTTAGGGAGCTTTTTTAATTTATTGCAAAAAATTCTTGTTCACCCTTTGGCTCTCAGAGAAACATGGGAAAGTGTTAATATCGTGTAATTTAATTTATTTTAGAGTATGCAAACCATCCTGATATTGACGAAAATGTAGCAGTTATAATCTGTGGAAGAAACACCAAATTCCAACGTTATTATTCAAATCAGTATTCCGATATTAAGCATTGCTTAGGTAAAGGACATTACTTTGATCCATATGATCAGTATACATTTTAAAAATAAATACCCCAGGATATAATCAGTGTATGCCTTTTACTAGTTTTTTGTTATTTGCTTGTCTTAAATTTTACTCCTGAATGAAACCTTAAAAGGTTAGAATATAAAGTAGAGTGATAATCCTATATTTTTACTACAACATTGAAACATTTATAGAGACCACTCATTTTTTACATTTTTGAGTTTTTATAGATGACGTTGAATATGGGGGACCAAGCCCGCTAACCGCGGCATTTTTTCTGTCTACAGGATGCATATTATATGTAAATCAAAATGGTGATTTTTTTTTATTTTCAACTTTATTTATTAAACTTGTTTATCATGACTTTACTTGTTATGCAACGACTGGATTATTTATCTCGGGGTTAACACAAAATTCTAACAATTTCACTTATATCATCATAAACCGGGTTTATAGTTGAAGATGTATGCATGTATAAAAAGACAGTTTAGTAGCTTTGTTTATAAGATATTTCTTTATTTTAATGATCCGATAACTTTAACTGTAAAAGAACCTTACGTTGTAAAACTTTTATATATAACTTTAATATAATAGCTATAACGTTCAATTCTATCGACAGGGTATACACGAAGGTTCGGAGATTTTCACATTCGTCCGAAAATCATCCTCATTTCGGATGGAAAACCCACAGATTTTACGACCATCAATAATATTGATATTGATGATTCTCCAGTCTTTGAAACTGAAGATGTATGAAAACGAAAGAAAGTTCTCTAAGATATCAAAATCTGTTATTTTAAACTTTTTTTTTTGGTGTAAATTGTAGTTATCATATGAACGTATCTATATGAAAGAATATTTCTCAAATGGAAAATAAAGCAACAAGCAATCAATCAATCATCATAAATACCAGTAATTATTTGATAGGTTTCTTTTGTTTACACGTTTATTAATCATATATATTAATGGTTAGGACAAAAACCACTTGCTGCAGTATACAAAAAATGTTGGAAAATTTCATCCTATCTTCTGCATCCCTGTTGGGCGAAACCCCGACTTGGTACTCTGCATTTAATTTTTGAAATTGATATTTTTTCTTCTTTCGATAAAAAAAATATTTTAATCTTACACTGTCAGGTTTTCAAAAATCTATATAATTATTCAACAGATATTACTGGAATTCTTGAGTGCCCAATCGAGGGGAGGAAAGATTGTTTTTCCCCACGAGGCCAGACAGTTTGCAAAATATACAGTAAATATGGTAAATACCTAGAATAAACTTTACGGAGAAATCATGCAAAAATAACTCTTAGCTGCACTTTACAATACTTACAGGAATTTATCTTAGAATTCTAAATTGATGTCAGTTTATTTATGTCTAAAAATGTAAAATATATCTGTTTTTCAAAGAGAACTGCCTCCATGTTATCGTATACGATGAGGAATGATGGGAATGACCGCGACATGATTCTGACGTCATTGGCTTGTAAATTTCCTGATAAAGAATTCTCAGAAAGAGATCAGGTATTGAAAGAAAAATAAAGCTTTATACAACACTCTAAATTCAATTAAAGAAAATATTGAATATGATTTCTTTTAACACATTTAAGAGTGAAAATAGAATTTTTTGTGAGCCATGTATTATAGTTTCACATTTACATTCTTAAGGTTTTATAGATTTTATTATTATTTTTTAGGAGGATATATTTGAAATTTGCTCCAAGAAACCATTATATAATTCGGAAGATGCTCTGAGGGAAGAAGTTATCGATGAAATGGATGATGAACATCAGGAAAGAGACCCCCCGAATGCCTCCTTTGGGGTCAAGAGTCAAACGTGGGAGGGACTGGAAATGGAATTATCAAGATAGCAATGGTCCTGGTACAGTTATAGGGCATTTAAAGGATGGTTAGAGTACTTTTTCTTTGATATCATTGAGTCATTTTAGTACAAAAAATGATAAATTTGATTAAGTTTTAAATATTTTATTACAAAAAAAACCCAACATTCATTGTTGTAAAGAATGACACGTTAAAAACTAAGTTTCTTATGTAACGTTACAGTTTAAGAAAATTTTGTTGCTACATAAAAAATTGTACACGTACGATACGATAGGATACACGAACGATAGTACACAATAGTATTGTAAAAAATTACGATGCGGGCACCGTATCTTGTTATTTATGTAACTCATAGATACCATGTGTATTAATATTTACCATGTGTATGAATATCTTTTTGCAAAAAAATATTTTATCCTTGTATTTAATCGTGTTGGGGTTTTTTTTAATTAGATTTTTTTTATCTGAATCCTCTACCGTTTTCATTTCAAAGTATTGTATTTAATGCTGCCGATTTATTTCTAGGTTTTCATAGCATTTCGATCCTCCTTTAGATCCTCAAAATGTGCCCATAAGCATCTTAACTATTTTTCTTTGTATGTTGCTCACTTTTAATTGATTATCAATGTGTTATTGATTGTCGATTTATTCAAAGTCTCTTTTTCTTTAGAAAATGCAATCTCAAAAAAATACATTTTCCTTTTTTTTTAGTTGGATGGTTAAACGTAGAGTGGGATACTGGTTTAATATATGGCTACAGATATGGATCTACCCGAGATGAAAGGGATAAATACGACGTTCAAGTTTGTAATGAACCTAGGATTTTAGAAAATGAAATAATTGCAACGGGTTGTCTGGTCAAAAGAGGTAGAAACCCCCCTAGTTTTGACATTGTAATGTTCAGAGCACAAATATACAACGATATTGCAGATGTTAATATTAATCTATATATATAGGCCCTGACTGGAACTGGGAGGACCAGGACGGGGGTAATGGCAGTATTGGATCCGTTTACAAAGTTAAACGAAATGGAACCGTCCATGTACGTGAACCAAATTGTAAATGTCTCTAAATAATTGTATATTTTCATCAGACATTGACCTTATGAATAATGGAATGTGTAATAGAATAATCATTGTTAGGCTTAATAATACCTAGAAGGTTTTTAAAATACGTGTTACCTGCATGCACAGTCGTTAAATAAAGACAAACAGTAGACACACCATTCTTTCTGTGTACTCAATACTCCGAAAGCAACACTGATGCAATAAAGAGCGGTGAGTTTTAATATTTTGTTTTACAGATCCGATGGCAAAATGGCCAAACAACAGAAAATAGGTTTGGATACCATGGCAAATATGATCTACACATATGGTTATTATCGTTTTCAATACCTGTTGATGAATATTTACTTGATTTTTTCATAAAATCCTTATTATTATATTACAAAGCTGATAAGTTTTCGTTCAAGATGTATTAAAATCGCACTCTTACACTAAATAGACTTGTGGTGTAGGAGGATCGAGAATACCATATTTTTAAAAGTGTTACTAATGCGTTAATCCATTCCATGTTCAACTTTGGGTTCCACGGGATCAAAAAATTCTTGTTGTTTAATTTGTTAAGATGGAGGATATATAATAAAATTAACAATTTAAAGAGAATTTTTCATTCATTATTCACAATTGATTATGTTCATTACACATTTCCCTATATCCTTCACAACTAATGGATTTCCTAAATTCCATGTATTTGTACAGCGATCCATTTTCAACGGAATCAATTGAGTATCTCCAAGATCAAATCAGGAAGGCAGCTCTTAATTACCCAGTAAATGATGCATCTGTGGACCTTTCTGAAAGTTCACCTTTTGAAGGTACGCTGCTCCGAGGCCTTTTTTGAAATACATCTGCTTTTTACAGATCAAGGAACAGAAAGTGATCCTTGAAGAAGAGATTAATTATTCGTTTTATTTTTTTTTCTGTTCAGTGCCTGAATCTGGAAATTGTCTTAAATATGAGGCTAGAAAAGGTCAGGAAAAACTTACAGCTAGTGTGCCTCTTCTGAAAATTGCTAAGGGAAAGTATTTCAAAAACGACAAAGTTGAGGACGAATCATCAGATATAGAGATTGATGGGTTATCAAATTCAACGGTTTTCACGGCCGTAGATCAGTGGTTGTGGAAAGATGAACAAGGCCATTGGAATCCATATCCAAGAAAAATGAACGATAAAATTAACAAATGTCACAAACGAAATCCTAATTCCACTGTCATTGTTACAATTAAGGAGAACACGTAGGTATTAAGTATGTTAAGCTTTGAAATATAATTCCACGAATAATAAGAATGGTTACGTAAAAAATACATTGAAAAAATTATTAAAATTGGTGCATGAGATATTTTGATGCTGTTTTGACTTATTGAGTATATGGAAATATGTTTTGTTTTAGGTATAGAGTAGTAATGAACAAAGGTTTACAAATAAACTTGACAACAAGAGAAGTGCTTGATGTGAAAAGTGTGAAAAATACCAAATGATCATGACAAAAAGTATTTTCATAATCTGAAAAGTTTTAAGTCATAACTAATTATGCGTAGAATTTTAAGATAACAATGTATGACTAGCTCAATATATTCATCGTTGAAATGGTAGGTCCTATCTGAAGGAGAATTAAACAGAAGTTCATGCAGTAATTGTTTGCCTTTCATTTCTGTTTCCAAACTAGATCATGTAGATAGTTGTTGTGTATTTGGATTTAAGGTACAGATCTAGAAATAATGTGAGCTTACTAGTGAACAGTTGTCTGCATTTTTATCACCAAATTAAATGACCCATTGAAAAAGGTGGAATGAATATCTATACTTTTAATCACCTAATGCGTTGAAATATGGAGGAAGAAGAATGAGTGAAGTGATTGCCTGTTTAAACTTTTAAATAAAATATGGGAAAATGATAGGATACCAGCAGAATGGAATATAGGGTTACCGTTACTAGTTAAACTGCCAAAAAACTGCTGTGAAAACTGAAGAGGCATTACACTGCTGCCAGTAGCTAGCAAGATCCTATGTAGAGTAACACTGAACAGGATGAGAGATGGTTTGAGTAAAGTTCTACGGGATGAACAGACATACATTAGATCCAACAGAAGCTGTACTGACCTAATTGCATTTTGAGAATGGGAACCATCTCTTGAATGGCAATCATCTCTGTATATTAATTTTATCTATTTTGAGATTTTGCGGATGACCTTGTCCTCCAGATCAAGAAACGGGGATGGTAATGGATAAGTCATACACGGTGAAAGCCCTAAAACAGATACATCAGAGAAGCATTGGACTGGAATCCACAAGGTCAAAGAAAACATGGGAAACCTTTACACATTTAATTGGAAGATAACAAGTTTAAAAGAACTTTAAAAGATTGAAAAGACTTGGAATGAACCTTAAAGAATAACCAGAAACAGAGTAGAGCGGAAAAGTGACTGTAGTAGCCCTGTGCTCCACAGGAACGAAGAGGACTAAGTAAAGTTAGCATTAGTGAACAATACGAGATTTAAAAATTTACTGATGAGTTACAAAGAATTTCAAAGAGAAATGTCAGAAAAACCTCGGCTTACTTTGGATCAACCCGCACATACTTTTGATTAAAATGATTATTACAATCAATTTTTGTGCATATATGTCAATAAATTGTGAAATATTATCTTTTGTCGTTTTTTTGAATAATGTGAACAATGTAACTTAATAAATGTTTAAAAGCAAACCAAGCATTTTTCTATGTGAGGGTTCCTCTAAAAATCATCAATAAATGACCACTAGCACGGAAAATATTTTTCATTTGATGGGAACAAAAGAATCCATATAAACAAAAGTCAGCTAAGTTATTCGATTAGCCAATGGATTTTAATCTTCCTCAATCCGTGCATGTCCAGACTGGGTTCTTAAACCTCTATGAGAGAAATACAACATATCATTTCACACACTCTACAATATATAACATTGATATCATAAAGCATTTTCCTATGAATATCAATGTCCAAATATCCATCGTTAGTCTTAATGTTTATTGAATATGACTTCAGATTAAATGAGAATATTAAGAGCCATTCTCCATAAGCACCAAAATTTGATGGAAAGCCACAGTCACCGATTTTAATAAAACTTTGGTAAATTAATACCTACTACTAGCCAAGTATACTGTTATATGCAAAATGATGGGATACTGTAATCCGAGATTCCTCTGACTCTAACCCCCGCTTTTATATTGTGACTTGTGCGGGGGAGAGTCAGAGCGGACTCCATATTGAAAACTGGGAATCTGGCGAAACCACCTGGTATCGCTACTCTGCCTACCGTTTACAACTTTATTTCGCGGAGCTAACTCCCGAGACGCGAGAAATCAGTAAAACAATTATTCACCTACTTGTTAATCGTCATAAATATTATGCTTTCGCCGTTTAAACGACCCTATCACCGAAAAATGAAGCATCACTTGAATTTGGTCGCCTCCTCGACATTCGACTTCTTTGCGCATGACGTCACACACAAATACACAAATAAACTATCACGTGAAAATATCATGTTTGGTGTTTTAAACCTCATATTAGCATAAAAGTCGTTTGTGACAGTTGCTTTCCTTATCAATCAATAAATAAAACATCATTATGCTATTTTATATGTATTTTCACAACACTTTCATATTTTTCCGAAAGCCCCACACGTGGTTTGAGCACGTGTTACTTTCAAACAGATAGGAATTTTGTGTATTTGTGTGCTGACGTCATGCGCAAAGAAGTCGAATGGCGAGGAGGCGACCTAATTCAAGTGATGCTTCATTTGTCGGTGATAGGACCGTTTAAACGGCGGTAGCATCCTTTTAATGACGATTAACAAGTAGAATAATAATTATTTTACTGATTTCTCGCGTCTCGGGAGTTAGCTCCGCGAAATAAAGTTGTAAAAGGTAGGCAGAGTCGCGATACCAGTTAGTTTCGCCAGATTCCCAGTTTTCAATATGGCATCCGCTCTGACTCTCCCCCGCACAAGTCAAAATATAAAAGCGGGGGTTAGAGTCAGTGGAATCTCGGATTAGGGATACTGCTGTTTCCATGGAAACCAGCAAGTCATACTTTTGCCACATTTGCTATTATTTCCTTCATAATGTATGTGGTTGAAACTCATAAACGCAGCAAAACATTTTAACAACACTAATCCTGTAAAAAGATTATAGATATATAAGTTGACCTTCAAAAACTTGGAGATGTATTATTTTAAATAAAGAAAATATAACCTTGTAAAAATTCTGTTTTCCAAGAAAAAAGTGCTAAATTTTATCAAGAGTTATTTCCCTTAGTGTAACTCTTTTGTGTTTCCTGTGAAAAAAGGAATGTTTTCTTGCCAGCAGAAGACTTTCAGATTGGTTTGATGCTTTGTTTTTACTACAGATTCGACTTGTCAGTAGATGTAATTAATTTGAATTCTGTAGATATGAATAATAAGGACATAATACTAACAGAATATGGTATTTTGTCGTCAAATTCTGAAAATATGCAAATTAGTTCCACACATTTTTCTCTGCCGTTGAAACAAAACAGTGACTGAGGGATGTAAAAAGAAGAAATAAGGTGCCAAGTGTCATTCCTAATTGAAAAAAAATATCTCGTGAATTATAATTCATTCCATGAGAAAGAGAAATCCAACAGATTGATCCCAGTCAACGGTGAACTCAAAATACATAGAGGCTAGAGGACTTTTGCTTGTTCTTCCTGGAACCCGTGAGTACTGTACAGTGTATACTAGTATGTATAATAGTATTTTTTTTATTTTATGTGCATATTTCTTTCTTTTAATAAATAGTCTTTTTAGGGTTTAAATTACATAATTAATGTTTAAACAAATGTTAATTGACATTTGTATTTTTAAATTTTAACAAGCATATAAAATTGTTTAAAAAAAAACAATATAAAAACAAGATTTGTATGAGATATCTTTTGATTATCTGCTCAAATATACTTAATGAAAATTTGGATTTTTAGCTCTACATGTATGCACCAGCCTGTCTTGTGAAGTTGAATGCTCAAACAATATGAAGAGGAAGAAAATCTAGCTGACAATCAAAACAGGAAATTATTTGACTAGGTTTGTAATTTATTATTCATTATGCAAGCTATCACTCATAGTTTAATTTGTCATGATTTAGAATTTTCATTATAATAATAATAAATATCTTGATGTTTAAAAGTAAACCGAAAACAAATTGGAATAAAAATGAAAAAAAAATTATACAAGATATCATCTAACAATGATTGCAAGGTTACTGGTACATACCTGGTCTATTGGAAAGATATTAATCAAAAATAAATTTATTTACAATAGGGCTGACACAGGTACCGAAATGACCCGGAACTGTGGAACATTTAATACGGATCGGATTGGTTTTGATTTGTAGAATAGAGTAGATTTTACCATAAAAATGATCAAGTCTCAAGGATTCGGAATGAATTTCACCCGTTCCGAGAAAAATCCCTTAAAAATGGTGCCTAAAGCAGAGAGTTCATTAGTCTATTACAATTAAAAATGGTAATAATTTTATTTGAATCACTTGGTTCAATTATTTGTCTCATTATGAAACTTATTTCAACCAGTCATTATGTATCTGTTTCTTATATTTGAAAAAAAAATATAAATTTTTGTTGAATCAGAATATAATTCAAGTCATGAGTTTTTATTCTATTATAGACCCGAACCAAAAAACCCGAAACCGAACCTTAAAAATTAAGAACCAACCCGACCTGAAAAATTATGGAACCGTTACAGCCCTAATTTATAATGAATAATTTAATTTATTTGATCAAATATATTTTAGCAATTTATATGTTATGTGTATTTTACAAAGTTCTAGGAGAAACAATGTTGTAACAGTAAACACAATGTTTTTGTCAAATTACATTTGAAGGGGTAGCTTATTGTGCTTATTTATTTTAGGCTCAGCCACACCTTAATGAACATGAAGAGCTTCTTCAATTAAGACCACAATGTTCTAACAGCTGATTTGATGAAAGAGGTACCAGATCTACATTGCAGGAGAAATGCCACACCAGAATTTTAATAGATCTTTAAAAACATCCCTGATTCCCCTTTAAATTATGTCAGTGTCAGCACCGAGTTACCAATATTAGTTCTTAATTATTTTATTCAAATTATTGCACATTATTCAATTTATTGGACATTTTTCAGGGAAAATTATTTTTTTTTTTAATTTTTATTTGCAAACAAAATGCTTATTGTTTAAAATTTTCTGTTCATTAATAAGTGAAAAATATGAAAGTCTATATTGCGTGGTTAAAATCTTCATAAAACTATTGTCACAACTAAGATGAACAATTTTAGTAGTCAGTCATATTTTAAAAAAGAAATTAAATAGCAAAATGTTTAAAGAAATATTTTCCTTTTGATATTTTGACCAATCCTAATCAAAATTTAAATAGTCCCAAGGAAAATTATCAAATTTAGACATCATTTTCTTGCCTTGTTTATGTATATTAGCGACTAAGAATTTCATTTGGTTGTCAAGTTCAATAACTCTTTTACCCACACTACACACAATTTTATTTCATCTTTTTTTCTTTTTTTTTTTTTTTTTGTCTTAAAGATCTATGAAATAAAATTATGATGAGGCATACCTCCTCAATTTAATTTGCACTACACTATATTAATCATCACTAGTGAAGTTTAAACAGGAATAGCAAATTTGAATTTAAGGTAAGTAACTAGTCAGCTTTTTAGAAAAGTTCACGCAGAAGCTTTTACTTCAAAACTACTTATTAAAATTAAATTTTTATAACATATTTAAATTCAACAATGTAAATTTTTTAACATTCAATGAAAAAACTGCTCAAAAATCTAGAAAGAAGCAAGATTTATGAGGGACTATTTCTTTTGGTGGAAGGATATTTAGCAGAAAATTCTGCAAATCTGCACATTTATAAAATTTAATGTAATTGACATTTAGCCTCACATACTTTTACTCGGAGAATATTTTCCGTTTTGATATTGCTAAAAATATTTAATATAGGTCTTAATTTATATTTTTAGACTAAGTTTTACACCTTCCCTCAACAAACTTTTCCAAAAAATGAAAATATATTAAAGAAGTCAAGGTCAAATTTACACCATTTTTTGCCTGAAAATCACATATTTTGACAAATATTTCAAAATTAACATCACTGACCCCACCTTTTTCTTTCATTATTTTAAACTACTCGATACTTGTGACTGATCAGCACTCAAATCGTAAAAAGTTTGATATAAGAAAATTTTTTATTGCCTATCAAGTTTTTTAATACCCCAAATATGTTATTTTTTAGTGCAAAAAGGTCACACAATAATTTACGCGCATTAATTTGCAAGATTTGTTTAATGATAAATATTATTCAAACTTTTTTTCGTAAAATAAGATTATATTTATTGCCATGCTTACATCTAATCAAATATAATAAGGGTTAAAGTAATTAACCAAAGAGATGAAATTTAAGTGCAAAAAGGTCAACTTAAATGTACCGTAGATCAGTAGGATGCACACTGACCCCCTATTTTCTTTGCGATTTTGAGTTACACTTTATGAGTACTTATCCAAAATATACTTCTCAAAAAATCCTTGATATAACAAATTTCAGGAGTGACTTACCTTAAAAGAGATGTAAAAAAGAGTATGTGAGCCAATGCACACTAGTAATACCCTCGCTCTGATGTCAATATACACTATCATGTTAATATTACCCAAGTTCAGTAACGGGCAGATGCGGGGATAAATAGTAAGATTACAAAAATGATTTTAATGCTATCACATTGCATGCCTCATCAAAGAATGTCCTCAAGTTTCAATCATCTGCAATGAGTAGTTGCTGAGAAAGTTGTTATGAAAATTTCTTATGTATAGTATGAACAGATGCACAAACAGGAAGTTGACATCAGATGGCATGCCTCGGTGAAGAATATGCAAAATTTTCAAGCATCTGAGATGAGTTGTTGCTGAAAAACTGCTACTAAAAATTTGCTACTGACAGACATATGGACAGACAGACACACAAGGATAAATCAATATACGACCCTCTCCTTAAGCTGGGGATAATAACTACATGTACTTATATTATAATACTTTCAGCTTCATGGTATGTTTCAAGTATTTTCAAATAATTTATAACTTAATTGGTTTAATTTTTGCATGTTTTATTCTTTTTGCAGGTTATTGAACAGTCCCTGAAATCTGTCAAGTAAAGAGTCAGAGTGGTTGTAGATGCATGCATAGAAAATGAAGAGAAAAAATCTACTGAAACCATGGCTTATAGACATCAACATGCGTACAGTAGCTTCTCTTCTCACTTATATCCATTTCCCAACTATACCAAAAGTGGATCTTTTTCAAATTCAAAGTGAAGTATCACAGGGAGCATGTGAGGTTGTGAAACAGTCTGCCTACAAAAACTGAAAGATAGGAATATATCTACACGTGTACTAAAGATAGTTGCACGCTATTGTTCTCTATATATTTTCCCTTTGATTTTCATGTACAGTCCTCCATGTGATTTTTAAGTTTGGTGCAGTAGACTTCTCCTAACCTTGTGTAGAATTTTACAGTTTAAATTCTGAGGTAAAATCCCGTTTGTAGCTCACTTAAGCTGAAGGCTCAAGTGAGTTTTTCTAATCACATTTTGTCTATAGACCATCAGTCTGTACATCCGTCCGTCTGTAAATTTTTCACATTTTCAACTTCTTCTCAAGAACCACTGGGGCAATTTTGACCAAACTTGGTACAAAGCATCCTTGGGTGATGGGGAGTTTAAATTCTGATACAGAAATATAAAGGAAAAATCTTCTCAAGACCCAGTGAGCCAGGAAAGCTTACACTTATTTAGAAGCATCCAGGGGTAGTGTAAATTCTAATTGTTCAAATCATGCCCTCCAGGGGTAGGGCGGGCCACAATAGGGAATCCAAGTTTGATACAGAAATATATAGGAAAAATCTTCTCAAGACCCATTGAGCCAGGAAAGCTGAAATTTTGGTGGATGCATCCTGTGGTAGTGTAGATTCTAAACTGGGGGGGGGGGATAGAGGGCCACCATAGATATAAGAAGAGGGGAAAAAGAACTGCTTCACCAGAGTTACTCAGGTGAGGGATGTGGGCCATGGGCCTCTTGTTAGTGTTTATTCAGTAATAGTAATGGGCAAGCTTGATGTCAAAATGATCTCAACATTGAATACTTATCAAATTGTTTTAACTGAATAAAAACATATGTATCATATTTCAAAACCCAGATTTGTTCTTTTTTTAAAAAAAACAATCACTTTTGTATGAAAAGTGTTGCTACTCAGAGAAACGACCTGTCTCAATGAATGTACCTGTGAAATATGGAAGCCCTGGCACAGTCGTGGCTACGGTTAAATGTTGGTCAGAATCCAAGGTCAAGGTGGAAAGGTGAAATAAAAGGTACAAACAAGAAGTACAAAAAAGAAGGCCTTACAAGAACTATACAAGTGAAATATTGATACTAAAATTTTAAACCGATTATCATTGTTATGGCCATTGTTAATAGCTTCTCAAAAATACTTCAACATCCAAGATCAAAATGTCAATATTGTTTGCATGTGTGGGGAGGGCCTTGTTGAATTGAATACACTTATGAAACATACAGTGCGAATAGTAACTGCTCAAAAGTTATTCCCAGAGTCAAAATGGGTCAAATTCCAAGGTGAAGGTCAAGAGGTAAAATATATATATTTATAAATTCATATATCCATGGAAATGACTTGACACAGTTTCACACGTTATGGACAAGGTAAAAATTACGAAAATTCCTCAGAAATTGGATCTTAAAATTACTCCAGTGTCGAGATATCAAAAATTTTGGTACACAATTAAAGATCTTCAGGGAAAAACATTAATTATGTTGAATATGAAAGCCATAGCCCCAACAATATTAAAGTTTCGGACAGTGTTAACATTTTTGTGGACAAACAAACAGAATGGTTGACAGGGCAAAAACTACATGTATATGCCCAGATTCTTTGATTAGTGGGGCATTCAAACATAAAATAAATATACCCTGTAATATAAACTCTTTACCAAAGTAAAAATATTAAAAACATTTCAATCTAATTTTGTTTTCCCACTGTCAAATGAAAAATATGCTCTTTAGTCCATTGTGTAAACAGCTGTTGAAAAACTTGTTGCTAAGGAAAATTCAACATGGCTATTTCCATGGAAACCAGTCAAATATTTTATAATAAACTACGATACATTCCTTTTCTCAATATTGTCTCATATGATGTAGAGATGGGGTCTTGTTTGAATTACAATGTGACCATGATTCACCCACTGTCTGATCTTAAAAAGACCAGTATTAGTACTTAAAACTCACACGCATAAAACATTATATAGCATATTATATCAAATGAAAGTTTGAAAGGTTTCCATGACAACTGTGCATGTAGCAATGATCACATTAACACATTAAGATTTTTTTAATGAAAGTATCAAATTAATCGATGTTGAGCTAATTAAATTTTTTTTATTAAAATCGAATATGAAGATCATAATTATGTCTCTTTTTACAACAAAAGAACAATACATGGACATATATAGTTGCTATGACAACTAGTAAAACTTATTTAAAAATTAAAAGTCTGGATTAATATGTGATACATGTAGATTGATCCAAATTTTAGTTTTTTCAACATTTTTTAATCCAAAAATTATCTATAAACACAAGTTAATCTATCCTGAAATATTTCAGATGTTGCCATGGCAACGATTTTGAAAGTCAATTATTTTGGATTTAAGAAAAAACACACCTTTTATTTTTTAGTATATTTTTCATTAAGTTCAAATTCACATTATACTTGATTGAGATGAAAATATGTCTCTGCGTTTTTATTCAATTCATGCTCAAAAATGTATAAAAAATGCAATTTTCCAAAAACGGTCAATTTAGCAAAACATTGTGATTTTAATGATTAAATTAGATACAATGGTGATAGACAAATGTATATAACTTGTATCATTTTTGTTGCTTTCAGTCTTGTTCTTTAGCAGGTATATTTACTTTATATTCAAATTTATCGGTTGTTTGATTTTTTTTTGTTTTAAAAAATGCCAAAAACCGTGTTGTGAGAGGCATCCAGGAGGCCATATCAGAGCCATGTGTGGTTACCATGGTAACGGCACCCCCAATTAAATTTTTTTTGCTAAATTTTAAGAAAGGGTGTTGTATAAGTAATAATCATAAAATTTGATCAAAATCGGTGACATCACCTTTCCACCGATTATTGAGAAATTTTGGTTCTTATAGAGAATGGCTCTTAATGTTCAGGAAGTCAGATGTATATTTTATCATGCTGCACTTTATGCTTTGTTTTATTATGGACCACTTCCATATTTTGGCAAAGTTTTGCATAGTTCACATTCATTCAGTATGAAATTATCTGAGTTATAAATATAACGGTCTGTGCTATTGATCATCTGCTAAACCAACATCTTTGTTTCTTTTTTTTTCTTTTTGAAAGGAGTACAGGGTATTTATGGTTTAGGGTGTCTCTTCTAAAAAAAAAAATTGGAATGGATTGTAATGGCCATCTAGTCACAAACATGTCCAGTTGTTCTTTATAAGATTACTTTGAAACGATTTAACTTGTAACAATTATCATTATAATAAATGATACTAGGTTATGTAAGGCCAATTATAGATAAGAAAAATGTCATTCAAATATAAAATATTTATAGAAACAGGAGACGTGTTGATGTACCATAGTTACTTCATCACACCAAATTCTACTCTTCGAAACGGAAATTTCAAAATGCTACAAGGAAGTACAAATTAGAAATAAGGTTCACCACTCTTCCATGCGAATTAAAGTTATAATGCTCAATAAAGCAATGATTTTAAAACTACAAAATACTTGATGAGAAAAGAAAAACGTTCATGAACTAAAATAGAGATATGGATATTGGAATCGGGGATGCTGAAACCTTTTGGAGAAACCAAGCTAGCATTGAGGCTACAAAGAGTAAGTCGTCATTGATGAGATTTCAATCATAACGAACAATAGCCGAGTTAACATCAACAGACAAAGAATATAGTATGATTGTGCCTAATCATTTTTTTCTTTGGCGTGAAAACAAGTGAATCACATGTTTAATCTTAAAAACCAAATTTGTGTTGTACAAATTAGTTGAAAAGACTAGGGAGTGGTGCTTATACCCTTTACCTTTCTACATGCATTCATGCCAGTATTATGAATAAAAACCTTTTATATGTAAAGATATATATATATATATATATATATATATATATATATATATATATATATATATATATATATATATATATATATATATATATATATATATATATATATATATTGTAAACCTATAGGGTTATATATATATATATATTGTAAACCTATAGGGTTTAGCACAGACATATTGTTTGAACATTTTAAACTTAGACAATATTAATATTATAATCATTTTTAGTTATTAGTAGTGAAAGTAAAATGATATAAAGGTTTCTTAAATCAGAATGTATATTATTAGTGACGCAAATTCTTTAACTTTAACATAGTTTTGTTTAATTTTGTAAACAATTATTATCTTGTCAAAACAAATTGGATTTTGTTGTTGTTCCAATGAACTTTAATGAACTTTAATTTGGTAGATCATTTTGTAATGAAATTGATCCGAATAGACCAATCAAGCCCATCGATAGTAAGTAATAAAATTTGAACGGAAATACAATGGTATTATTAAGAGTTTTGACTAAGAGCAATAAAATTGGGAACTTTGAAGTAAATAAATATAAGAGCTTAGGGCTAGAACTCCTGTGGTGCAGAGATGGGGACTGAGCCCATAAATATTAGTAATGAGTATTTACCTGCATTTAAGGGTGGTGCCATGTTGGGGTTCATAGGTCAACGGACAGACCTACGGACAAAGCGTAGGTGGTTGGTGATGGTGAATTAGCCAATGAAATGTATTTTTATATCCGGGATCATGGATACCCACTGAGCACAAAATACCCTGTTTTGGTCAGGAAAGAGCATTCCCGATCTTCATTCCCGATCTTATTCCCGCTCTCATTCCTATTCCCGTTTTTATTCCCATTTTTATTCTCAAATTATTACATCTCTTTGGCTTTATATTATTCTGGGAATCATTCTTTTGGACTTTTGTTTATTTATTATTTGGAGTTCAATCTTAAACTCTTTATCTTATGGACGGACCCTTTGGATATCTAGATAAAAAGTGTATTGGTCTCTTCTGATCATATTTCAGGAACGAATATTTCTAAAACTATACGATCCCGGAAAAATTGTAAATTGGAATTATTTAATAAACTTTTGAAATCGAAGACAAGTTTTCGTCATTGGCTTACTATATATATATATATATATTGTATAAGCAAAACGTGTGTACAAAGACAATGTTCTGTACTTTCTTAATTCAGACTTTACTTACTTTAAGAAGAAAATGCTTACATAATGCAAAAATAAGCTATAGAAAGAAAAATATTATTATAATGTTGACCACTTCGAAGAAATATTGATTTACAAATCTTAATATAAAATTAAAAAAAAATGTTCCTATGAATAAATATACAAAATTAGTTGTTTTTTTTATTCATGAATAGATTTGGTTAATTTTTTATGATAAGACACATTAACACTTTCATATATCAGTATTAAACCGATCAAAAAGATTTATTTATTTTTAAGATGTTGAGCTTCGGTATCAGCAGGGGAATGGACCTTGCAATATTTTTATTTTGGATACTTCTAAAAGTATTGGCGAAGAGGGTTTCAATCAAATAAAGGATATATTTTCTACAATTATTAATGGTATGTAAACATAAACAATAGATTAATAATTTATATATAATTTTTTTTATGAATGTCTTTAAAGTAAATAAACGTTTGGTATGAAAGATATACATTCTAACCATTTAAATATAAAGAAGATATCCTTGTGAAACACTAATGTCACTGTATGGCAACATAGCGAAGATTCAACTTTTCTTAAATGCCAATTAAATATCTTGGTATCAAAAGAAAGATCCTCTCACAAAAAATACAATTGTAAAATATGAAAGCCCTAGCACCACCTGTTCAAATATGTTATGGCCAAGGATAAGTTTTTGAAAGGTAGGTCAAGCTCCAGGGTCAAGGTTAGAAGGTCAAAGTTGTTGATTTCCAAAGAAAGGTCTTGTCACAAGGACCATATAATGTGAAGTATGAAAGTCATAGCCCCGCTCGTTCAAAAGGCATGGCCAAGTTTAAATTATTTAAGAAGTAGGTCAAACTTTAAGGTCAGTGTCAAAGGAACAAAGTTCTTTGTATCCAATGAATGGTCTTGTCACATGGCGAAAATATGTGAAATATGAAAGCCCTGGCCCTAACCTTTCAAAATTATGGTCAAGGTTTTTTTAAGTAGATCAAGCTCCTTGGTCAAGACCATAGGTCAAAGTTCTTGGTATCCAATGAAAGATCTTTTAACAAGAATAACATAATAGTATGTGAAATTTGATAGCCCTAGCCCTCACCGTTTAAAAGTTATGGCCAATATTAAAAAAAATTATGTCCATAAATCTCCAAGGTCAAGGTCAAAAGGTCCGGTCATAAATGTTGGTATCCAATGAAAGGTCACATCACAAAAATATATATGTGAAATATGAAAATCCTATAGCTAGCTAGTGTCTACCGTTCAAAAGTTATGGCCGAAGTAAAACTTTTTGTGAGAAAATCGGTCAAACTCTAAGGTCAAAAGGTCAAATTTGGTTGTACCCAAAGAAATATCTTGTCAAAAGATATACACATGTGAAATATGTAATTCATAACTCCACTGAATCAAAAATTATGGGCAAGGTTAAAGTTTTTGCGGACAAACAGAAAAACAGACAGCAGGACAGAAGGACGGACACGACAGAAAACTAACGTAAAGCGGGTTATTTTAGCGGGGTGCTAATTTTGCCTTATTTTGGCGCTTTGATGGTAGCCCGCTAAAATATTTATCGCTAAGATATTCAGTTCTTTTCTGTGTGATCATCTGCACAGAGTTGAAACACTGTTTCTGCTAAAAGAAATGACTCAAAAATTTTTGGCATACCTTTAAAAGGCAAAACGCAAAATTTTACACCCGCCAAGAAAATCCGATATATGGTATATAATTCGATTTCGGGGGCTTAAAAATAAATGCTTTATATTTATATATGATCTACATACCTACATACATATCAATCGTATGTCACATTTCTCATTGTCAGAGTTTGCTGATCATCCACAGGAAGATGAGAACATCACTGTTATTGTTTGTGGAAAAATCACGAGATTTCAACATTATTATTCAAATCGTTACTCTGAAATCAAAAGCTGTCTAGGTACACGTAATTGTATTGCAAAATAATTTTTTTTTTCTATTTAAAATTATTTGTTGCAACATTTATATCCGTTAGAAATATAATTTTCAAACTTAAAAAGTATGTTTGTTTTTTTTTTAATTCATTGCTTTCATCTTGAAGAAGCGTTAGAATATGGGGGACTCTCTCCACTGACAGCGGCGTTTTTATTAAGCATTGGAGCCCTTGAATCTGGTGCAGTTAAGACTATTCACATTATGTATCGTATCCATAATTAATTAATAAGAATTCATCCATTTTATAACATTTGTCATATTTTGTTTAATACGATATTTATATTTGCAAAGGCTACTCAAAAGGAATATGTGAATTCAAAGTTCGACCACGAATTATTCTGATATCTGATGGGAGACCAACAGATTTCCACATATTTTCTGATGAGGAGGATTCGCCTTTTTTTCAAACCTTACAGGTAGGAGGTAATGATTAATTAACTGGTATAAAATTTTAATTGGAAACATTTTAATAAAAATTGCTTCTAAAATATGACATATTTGATCGACAAGCCCTCTTGCCGTAAGCTTGCATGTCTAATTATGAATACTAAGTACTCCGTTTTATCTTTAATTTAGATAAAAATTTGGAGATAATGAACAGTATTCAAGCTCAAAGACTCTTTTAATATAGCAAATTAGGGGTAGAGCAAACACGGACCTCTAAAACATCAGAAGTGGGATCAGGTGCCATGGAGGAGTGAGCATCTCATCCCGACCGGCTACCCCCGCCATTGAATGATAAAATAAGAAGAATGGAAAGGAAAGAAGTGTGCAAAGAGACAAACCCAGACAGTTTCTCCCTTTTTTCAATTTTGATGGCTTAAAAGTCCTTTTTTATCCTAGGCAAAGGATCATCTTCACCATGTGGTGAAGCAGCTAGGAAGGCAGCATCCAATCTTCTGCATACCTGTAGGGAAAAATCCAGATGTGGTAACTCTAAAATATATCACTATATTTATTAAATGTGACCTGAGAAAAACAATTTTTATATTAACTTAATTGTTTGTATTATACTTACAGGCATATCTGAAATATTTAAGTTCACAAGGAGGAAGGGTCATTCACCCACATGAAGTTAAACAGATTGCAAGATTCACTCAAAATCTGGTAAATATTATTCAAATTCAAAAAACAGATATAAAAAAAATTCAATAAAAATGATTTTAGAATTGCTTAAAATTCATATAATTATCATCTTCTTATTAATGAAAAACTGAAAATACATACAAGTAATAAACGGTGGGTAGAGAGGTGATCAAATTTTTACAGAGAGCCACGGCATTGTTATTGGTCACACGAAACTTATACGGAATTAATAGACAAACCCTCGACTCACTATTACAATCTAGCTTCCCCGGGACAATGTTTTCAGATGAAGACAAGGTAATTTTTATATTAATAAATATACCGTATAACGGGTAATTTTTACTGCTGTAAATTTTTACGAATTTCTGTTGAAATAGGGTGATTTTATTTTTTACGCGTCAAATTTTCACAAATTGAGCATGTCCGTAAAAATTAAAATCATCAGAGGTGAAGTTCCAGATCAATGTTTTAGCGTTTTGAATGCGTTAACATACATATACGTGTTTTAAATATGTCTGGACAACCCGATGTCAAATAACAACGAAATTGTTCCCGTGATAACGATATATTTATTCATTTAAATACCTTTATAGATGCCATGCCCGAATTTATTCCTTTGTCAATTAATACACATGTCTACGCATCATTATTTTTGCGCACCATGTGCCCGTCTTCATTTTAATGAAAACAAAGAGAGACAACTCAAACCATCCTTATTAAGTTCACAGAATTACAGGGGACACGGATTAGGATGTATTAAAATGTCGAAGTTTTTATTGAAAGCAAATAAAAAGAAGAAAGGGTCAAAGTCATGAAAACGGATATAATTTGAAGACTTCAGTCTGTAATAATTAAGCCATTATCAGAAATAATGCGTACCGTCAGAGGAACCAGGTAATTGACGATGTTTGTATAATTTGTGCATTAATTAAGATTTACTTATTTGATCCTAAACTTTAATCCATTCTATAGCCTCCAGGTACTTAGCTAAATGACAATGATAGCATTGAAATACTCTCATAATACGATGTTCAAAATTTAGGCGAGGCGTTTTTACTTCTGTGAAATTTTACGCGTTTAAATTTTACGGATTTATAAAACTCGTAAAAATTAGCAGCACGTAAGAAATACCCGTTATAC
>NW_026930633.1:0-42472 GCF_032062105.1 Saccostrea cuccullata
TTTCCCTTTCAACTTTGGATCTCAATCACAATGAATTATCAACGATTCCTGTATCACATTTACAAAAGCTAAAACATCTTTTCCTTCGCTTTAATAAATTAACATTCTTAACAAAATCTGACATTGACAATTTATTAACATTAAATAAGAATTTTACAATACATATCGAAGGAAACCCAATAAATTGTGAATGTACGCACATTTTTTCTCTAAAATGGATGAAAGAAAATAAAATCAGATTTGGAGATCTAAAAAGCACTATGTGCGTCAGCCAATCGGTGTCATTAGCAGAATTTTTTCAGGAAAAGGCATTTATAGAATTTGAAAAGAAATGTCAAGAAAACATGTGGCTGACATGTTCTATTATTATGCTAGTACTTCTACTTACAACAATACTGACAGCAGCATTAGTCAAAAAATATCGTGTTCATGTTGATTACGTCATTCTGCGCCTGCGTAGTCGATGGAAAGGTGTCGTGCATGTTGTATATCCAAAAACATTTCAGTTTGACGCTTTTATGTCATACGCAGAAGAGGACGACCAATTAGCCTGTACAACTCTGTATGGAGAGCTTCTCTCCTTAGGTTTCCTAATTAGTTTTCCGGATAAAGACTTTATACCTGGTATTTCAAAAGCTGAGCAACTTTTGCACTATATTGATGTTAGCCGGAAAGTCATTTTTCTCGTGACGGAAAATTTCCTGGAGAGTGGGTGGGATACGTATGCCATTCAGATGGTGGTCACTCATGCATTTCACAATCACAGAGAAAAATCCATGATAGTGATAATAAAAGACAGTATTCCTGTAGAAAGAATGCCAAAGGACCTAAGATACATATGGTGGTCTATCAAAAGTATCCGATGGCCTGAAAATGGAGAGAACATGATGATATTTTTGCAGGAGTTATCTACTGCTTTGCACTCTAATTAATTATTCTATGTGTACGTATTAAGCTATTGTGTATATATCCAGTTTCCCAATTCACTTCATTTATAAAATGATATAGATCCCCTTGTTGTATAGAAATATGACTTTGGGTGAGGGCAACATTGATTATGTCAGACGCCAATGGGTGAAATAATTGACACAGAGAGGGTGCATTTAACAAAATACAAGACCCGCAAAAAAAAACTGGAGACGTAACATACTCAATACATACTCAATGTAATATATCAATCCACACATTGCATTGTAATTGTAGTGGACGTTAAAGTATCCTTGATAAAAGTGTATAAACTGAGGTTTTGCCTTAATATATGTTATGTTTTTAGAAGACCCCTCACTGCTTTATCATTTTGTCACAATATATAAACAACAAATTTGTAATTAGAAACGTACTTTTGTTCCACATAAAAAAATTATTGGTAAAAAGTTAACAAAATACAAACAAACAAAATTTTTTGGAAAGGTGAATCTAACATACTCTTTTGTCCAATACATTACCCACACATTCGTTGTAGTTGTACTGAATCTTTAAGTTGCCTTGATTATGTTATTTGGGGTATTTTTATAAGTGTGACGTTATGTTTTTAGAAGTCGCAACTGTATCATTGTGTCACAATAAATCAATCAACTTTTTTAGTAATTAGAAACATAGTATTGTTTGAAACTGTTTATCGGTAAATACAGTAGTATAAATTAAATGACTGTCAATATTTTTCTCACACGTGATGTCAAATATTGTCTTTTTACAGAGTGTTTTTATTATTAATATAATATTACTGTATATTCTTTTGAAATACATGGTTATATATTTCTTCAGATATAAAATATGTTTTATTTTTTTTTAAAATTGAAATGACCTTTTTTTAAAATGTGTAAAACCTGAACCCCTGAGCCTTTATTATGATTATTTGTAACAAACTTTTTAAATATTTTTTTTACAAAAGTTTATTACAATTCAATTTTAAGAACAGATGTAAATTAAAAAAAACATAGAGGTATCAATATTCAATTTAAAACTGCTCACAAATTCAAAAGGAAGCAATATGTTTGAGGTACTATTTTTTGCGGTGTCAGGATATTTTTTTTTCTTAAAATACTGCTCAAAAAAATACCTTGGAAATCGTGGCATCTTTGTTATAAGAGATCCTTTTAGTATCCTTAATATGACAACTTTTGTAGAAAATTTCCAACATTGTCTACGTTTTTCAGGCTCATTGTATAAATTGTATACCTTATAAGTGGAAATTAAAAAATGTAGAGGTCTCAAATTCAATTTAAAAACTAAAAAGTTGGTATTTTATTTTTAGCAAGTTGTAATTTTAGCGAAAATTTTAAAACAGCTAACTATAGAAGCTATACAAATAAAGCGCAATTCATTTTTAGCGATATTTTTTTTATAATATGGCAATATTGTACACCATAATGCCAACATTGTCTCGCTAAAAATTCTGCTTAAGAAGAAATTGTAATAAATTCTACAAGTGGTAATCCAACTTAAACTCATATTTACCTTTGGTAAGAAAAATATCTTCAAAATCATACATCAGTTTTGAATTGTTTAATATCTCACAGAATCAAAATGAATTTGAACTGCCATATCTATATTGGATTCCAAACTTCATAAATATCCTTACAAACAAAGATACCTTGCGGTTCCAGTAAATGTTCAACTGAAGGAGAAACTTGGTTTTATAAAAAATCATTCTGATAGTACACAAAAGTACGCTAAAGTTGACATCAAAAAGATGATAGAGTTTCTGTTTGGAAATACAATGTATCAAGGTTTTTGTAGACCAGGTCTTCCAACAATCTACTAGTATTGAAATTCCCATTGGTACCAATTGCGCTCCGATATTAGCAGACCTATATTGTTGTATTAATATGAGGAAGAATTTGTCATAAAATCTTACACGCGAAAAGAATTAAACACTTGCTGTGGCCATCAACTCGACATTTAGATATATCGACGGCGTATTGTCAATTAACAATAGTCACTTCCAGTATTATATTAATATTATCGATATGGTATCTCCCGTTTAGATTTAGAAAAAGGATACCACAGTCCTTTTTCATATTTGGATATTTTACCTAAAAAAGATTTCAGTCGTCATCTAACAACCAAGTACTTTGATAAAAGTGTGAATTCAACTTTTCCATCCTCAACTTCTCTTACTTATGCAGCAATATACCTTCCTTTTCCCGCATTAGTGATTTATATCTATCAGTCTCTAAGTAGGCAAGAACATGCTCTCTCTACAATTTTTTGACAAAGAGTATCAGCAGTCTCGTTTAAAGTCAATTTCGTAAGTTCAATGGTCGATACAATAATCTTGTCAGCAAAGACAATTTATCATTTAGGCAGTTATTTTCGGATTATCACAAGGAGCACACGGTGGATGTGACAGGTCGGCAGGGGATGCACACTCCTTAGTGGCACTTTATCCCACCTCTGATGTTTTGGAGGTCAATGTTTGCTCTGCTCCTATATTGTATTGCTTAAAAACTGTTCGTTATCTCCATATACGTGTACTTCCTTCTAATAATTAGAACAAATATAAGTAATAAAAGCATACCAAAACAAAAAAGGAAAACATGGCATGTATCTGTTAAAATGGATGTTGCCAATGCTGACACTGATTCAAAGATGGGTGGAGTACACCAGAAAACAAAGCTGAATTATCTAAAGGATATTATTTAATAGTTACGCAGCGAATACGAGCATAGACATAAAAAACATGAATGAAATACATCCCTCGTATTGATGCAGGCTGTTTTTGATTTCTTTTCCTATACAAAAATGAAGATGAAAATTATATATATAGGCTCTGAAAATCAAGCATTGACTAAAAACTGCTCACAAAACGTCTCTGAATATTCAAAGTAACATGCTTTTACCCACAATAATTCTCCAAACTTCATATTTCAAGTTAATCATATTGTATAGAGAAAATTCAAATATATTTTCAGGAATTTGAAAACACTTGCTATGCATTTTCTGATTCAAATTTGATCAATTAACACATTTGAAAAATAAATTTCATAGATATCCAGGCTTTTGAAGAAATTCCACAATTTTTATACATATAACATGTATAATGTACTTTAATTTCTTTTATTTACTTCGATCATTTTACATCGCAAAGTGTATAAAGGTTCTCCTATCACTGTAAAGCACCACGGATTACTTCTAATTTAATATCATGTTAATAAACATTGATATATATGGTTTGATTTAAATGAACATCAATTTCTTGAAATATGTAATCTTAAAATGTTTTTACGGTGTAAAAATTTCGACTTTTTATTAAATTTCTGAGACTTCAAAGAACCTTAAAGCACATTTAGAGGTATATAATGAAATTTGTTGCATGAAAAGATTTAATTTTTAAGCTTCATTTTGAGTTTTTTTGAATTACATAATAAATTAGAGTTGTCCTTCCTGGCTGAGGATCGGAGTCCCTTAAACACTGATTGAAAAGCGTCAATTTATCAGACCTTGCCTTTCCTTTGAATCTAAAATCTTAAAACTGAATTGTATATCGGAATGGAAAGGATTGGTAGAATTTGTGAAAGATTTAAACATTTATAATTTTATGACATCTATAAGCAATCACTTTGATATACATATATGTATATACCATATACAGTTTTTCTAATACTTTAGAATATAAAAATAATGCTAATTTCACAAATGTTTTTCATAATCGATCATGATAGTTTAAACCCTCTGGTAAGACAAGGTTTATACTTCATATCATATCATAAAAACAGAAAAAATAAGTTGTCTACCTATCATTCTTCAGTTTGGTCATTGAGATATATTTGGTTTAAGTGTATATACCACATTTTAGTCTGAGGTGCCCTAATTAGCTACCTGAGCCGAAGGCTCAAGTGAGATTTTCTGATCAAAGATTTGTCCGTCGTCTGTCGTTTGTATTAGTTGTCGTCGTCGTTGTAAACTTTTCACATTTTCCTCTTTTTCTCAAGAACCACTGGGCCAATTCAAAGAAATTGGTACAAAGTATCCATGGGTGAAAAAAGTTTGTTCAAATGAAGGGCCATGACCTTTTCCAAGGGGAGATAATTATGAAATAGAGAAAAATTAATGGCATTTTTAAAAAATCTTCTCCTCATTAACGACTGAGCCAGGAAAGATGAAAGTCATGTGGAATCATTTTCAGGTAGGGTAGATTCAAATTTGTTCAAATCATGACCCCTGGGGCTAGGGTGGGGCCAAAATGGCCGATCAAAGTTTTACATAGGAATATATAGGAAACATTTTGAAATCTTCTTCTCAAGAACCACTGGGCCAGGAAAGATGAAAGTCATGTGGAATCATCCTCAGATTGTGTAGATTCAAGTTTATTCAAATCATGTCCCCCGGGGCTAGGGTGGGGCCAAAATGGCCGATCAAAGTTTTACATAGGAATATATTGGAAAATCTTTAAAATCTTCTTCTCAAGAAGCACTTGGCCAGGTAAGATGAAACTCATGTGGAATCATCCCCAGGTAGTGTAGATTCAAATTTGTTCAAATCATGACCCCCGGGGCTAGGCTGGGGCCAAAATGGTCGATCAAAGTTTTACATAGGAATATATAGGAAAAATCTTTTAAAATCTTCTTCTCAAGAACAACTGGGCCAGGAAAGAGGAAAGTCATGTGGAATCATCCTCAGATTGGTGGATTCAAGTTTGTTCAAATCATGACCCCCGGGGCTGGGGTGGGGCCAAAATGGCCGACCCAAATTTTACATTGGAATATATAGAAAAAATCTTTAAAAAACTTCTTCTCAAGAACTACTTGGCCAGGAAAGATGAAACTCATGTGGAATCATCCTCAGGTAGTGTAGATTTAAGTTTGTTCAAATCATGACCCCCGGGGATAAGCTGGGGCCAAAATAGCCGATCAAAGTGTTATAGGAATATATAGGAAAATCTTTTAAAATCTTCTTCTCAAGAACCACTGGGCCAGGAAAGATGAAACTCATGTGGAATCATCCTCAGGTAGTATAGATTCTAGTTTGTTCAAATCATGACTCCAGGACCCAGTTGGGGCCAAAATGGTCGGCCCAAGTTTTACATAGCGATATATAGGGAAACCTTTTAAATTTTTTTTTCAAGTACTTCAAAGCCATGCTTAGTGACATTTATATGGAATCATCCTCAGGTAGTGTAGATTCTAGTTTGTTCAAATGATGCACACCTGGGGGTTTAAATTCAAGACCCCCCCCCCCACCTCAGGAAACTTGCACGTCTGATCTGATATGTGCATAAAAAAAGAGAAAAGAAAATTACTGCAGAATTTTTATTAATTAATAAAAATTTATATATACAGTCAAACATTTTCATTTTGAATATAAACAATGACTTCACTCATGCTTTTTTTGATCAAATATACATATATGTATGTATATTTTCTCCGTGCTACCTAGAAATAGCTTATTTTGTATCCTGAAAAATAGGTGTACTTGTCAGGGTACATGTATCCAGCCGTTATATAAAATGTTCTGATCCAAACTTTGTTTCCTTTCTTCAGCTCATAAAGCAAATGCCCTGAGGTACTGACGTGGTTGCTTTGCTGGTGATAGACACAAGTCGAGGCTTTCCGCACACCATCAACCACCGCCTCTATATAAACAGACGATTTCTTGGTAGTAATAAATGTCCACTCAAAGAAGTAGACTCCGTCTTCTGGTGCTGTAAAAACTCCTGTTTTAGGATCATATCCGTTTCCTTTATTCAGCAAAACATCCTCAAATTTTATTATTGTGTTGACAGGAACATTGCTGAGAGCAGATTTAATGGCCGCGTGGAAGGCAATTACATGACCAACTGAAGAACATCCTACAAAATCAAACATATCCGATATATCATTATTAAATAAAAGTGTCAAAATGTGACCAATTTACAATATATCAAATTGAAATAGCTTTATTTCAAAAATTCTGCTTTCAAGCTCTTTCATGATTTGGAAAACTGAAAATTCGTAGAGAAATCGGTGTGTTAATAAGGTCCTGGCATTTTTTTTTATGAAAAACAACACTCAGCATTTGATTTAATGATATATTGTAATTGCTGACAAGGTTGTTGTATCTAATGTAAATCTTTATAATATATTGACTTTAAAGGAAGCTGTTGATGTTCTTGTTTCATCAATTTGCTTGTCAGGAGCTTGCCTCGTCTTAGAAATTGCTCGCAAAAAAAACATTCTTGCGTTTTGAATCAACTTGGAGACATAGATTATTCTAGGAAAAAAATTAATAAAAACAACACATTTGCTTCTATCATGGACATATTCAAAAATAATGTCGCTCCCGTATTTTATTAATACAAGAGTAATGGTTATATATACGACGAATAGTTCTTCCAAATTAGAATACAAAATAATTAGTCAGTGTTCAGCGTTCCAACAACAAATGATTACCTTTTTTCGGTCCCCATCCGACCCGTTGACAAACACTCAAATAACCATCGAAATCTTTGATAAACTTTGTCTGTGCTGATGTCTCCGAGACAATAGAGGTCGTATGAAGCACCAAAAGGACAACCGTAAAAGCTGTTGTCCGCAGTATGCCTGTATACCTGTGAGATTATAAATAGTTTTTAAATATTTTTTTATAATTATCAAAACTAAATATTTTTCCCGCAAGATTGAAAATTGTTCTCTTATATGAACATAAATAATTTTGATGTAATGACTACAAAAATGAAATATCGGAGGAGTGTTACAAAACTGGCTAAAAATAAAACAAAATTTTAAAACATATGTTGAGTAAAAAGTAAATTTAAAGATTAAAGAAAACTTACATATGCATTGTTAAAAGAATTCTTCTCTTCAAAAAATATACTGCACAAAGTATGATATCACTTAATGTGAAAAATCGAAAAAGTAAACAGTGTTCAGTTTACGAACAGTCTACATGTATATAATATAGATATTATATTAGTTATTGCTGTAAATATACCATGTATACAGACAAATAATGTTTCGTATGTTCATAATTATGTTAACATGTAGAAACACGCACAATTCTCGTTAAAAGCAACAGATTTTACATGCGATGTGGTTACAGACTACTAATTTTACCCCTATTTCATTGACCACGCAAAGAGTTCCAGTTTAAAAATAGAGGTTTTTTCTTAAAAATTCTTTGGGGTGCTTATGGGGTGGAATGATGTTATTTTTGGGCATAGATGGAAAGAAGAGGTTTTGAAAAAAAAATATAAAATTGATAATTTGTAAAATTTTGCATTTAAGCGCGTAGTATGAAGTGTGTAAAGAGGCCCATATTTAGCCTTTCCCCGAAGAGAAAGTGAAAAAAGCAGGGTAGGGGTTAATTGCGATGCCATAAAAGGACTTGCAGACTATGAATGTTGCTGAGAGCTTGATAAATTTTTGGAGTTGAATTAGTCTTACTCTGTGCCAAGTTTCAGGTAAGTTGAGCCGGTGTAATTTTTTAAATTATTTTTTATATTATAAAGGAATGTATAGCAAAGTAATTGGTAGTCTGTGTCCTATGAGGTCAAAGGTCAAAACTCACGTTAATCAATTTATTTGCACTTTTTGGATAATTTGGAACTAATTATGCAAATTGTTGACAAATTTAATGGAAAAAATTGTATTTTGGAGAAGTAAAATGGATTTGAATTATTGAAAAGGGGAAGGGGGCACCTGCTTAGGTTGTCAAAGGGTATGACGTAATGTGTGCAATTGATGTGTGTCAAAAATTTATGCAATATGAATTTTGATTCTATATATAATTTGTAGGTGACATAGAACCCATTCCTCACTTATCCTGTTATTTTGAATGTCAAATGGAGTTCAAAATCAAAGGTATGTTTTTAACGATTGATTATTCAGATTACACTGCTCAGTTAGTAGGATAGAAATGCCTATTTTCTCAAAACTTTGGCTTCTTGGTGTCTGTAATTATAGTTGACACAGTTACTTATTAATTTGACACAATTACTTATTAATTATGAATGTGAACTAAAGTTTAAATGCTTTAAAATTTAATTTTTTCAGTGGGTCATGTCTAGCTTACTGATGTGGGATTGCAAGCAGTTATAATGAAAAATCAGGCCAGTTGCCAGTCAGAAGTGAACAATTTTGTACCAGTTGCAGAGAATGATCATTCAGAATACAAGATACAGCTGTCAACAATATTACAGTCCACAACAGCCAAATTAAAGGTATATATGATTAACTGACTCTTAAGTTTGTCTTATTTTTGTGCTTGATTTCTTTTTTTTTTTTTACACTTTTTTCATCTGCCATCATCATCTGTTGCCAATTAATTGTATACTCTCTAAAACTTTCTTTTTCCTTCAGCTTTTGGAATCGAACATCTGCTGTCTGATTGCTGGCACTGAACTTTGATTGTCCAAGACAGGGGAGGTCAGTACGGTGCTCAACATTTCATATGGGATGTTTGGTCCTACTGACTTCTTCTACTCTTGTACGTGGCATCTTGGACATCATTGTCGGTGGTCGCATATCAGACAAAATCATCATTCTTTGACAAGGACAGGTGTTTTTAAGATTTTGGATAAACACTGTGCAGAAATAGTGCTCCACAGGACAGACAGAATTTATGTACTCCATTTTAAAAGAACCTTCTCTAACCCCCCCCCCCCCCCCCTGTTCTTAAAAGTCAACTTCCAAGCAATTCCAGGAGTGATTATATGTGACACAGGCATGGTATGTATTTTCTATGTTGAACCATTGAAAGTAAATAGAAATACTTTTTAATTATTTTGTATTTTGATACCTTTACAGTGCAGAGTTGCCTCCCCTTTTTCTACAGCAGCCCGAAGAATGCATGTAGGTAAAATGCATATTTAAATTCCTTTTCTTGTAAATTCAGAATTATAAAACCCAAAATTTCATAGAATTTATGGTACGTAATATCTAATCATGCATATTGCTACGAGAAATACCCACCAAAGTAGTCTAAATATGACGAGAGATAATCCAATTAGAGTAGTAAGTACCACTTCCTGACAGAGGCTGAATCGACCAGGTTGGATAATCTGCTTATAACAAAGGTATTAATCTCTTTTCCCTAGTTTTTATACTAATTATTCATAGCCTATATATTGTAGTTTTTTTTATATTTATTTTCAATATTTCTAAGAATTTTATGCATTTTTAAGGTATTCTTTTGAAAAATTTTTTAAAATATTTACTTATGCAATAGGTTAAGTTTTGTTCTTGAAATTTGTGAAGGACATAATTATCTAGAATACAAAAATATAAGATAAGAAAATAACTGTCATGTATGTGAGTTGTGAGCATTTCAAATTTGGGAACTGTGTGCCTAATGCTCATTTTACCCTCTGATTTAAGGTGTTCCAGCACATCAATTAAAGGGCCATAACTCTGCTTAGGAATCATGAATTTCAATGAAACTTCACCGGTCATTTTGTATATACAAAAGACTCCAGCATGTCAAATTTCAGCAAAATCAGACAAGGTTTGTGTCCTTATTAGGTTACAGACTACTAATTTTACCCCTATTTCATTGACCATGCAAAGAGTTCCAGTTTAAAAACAGATAAAAATTCTTTGGGGTGCTTATGGGGTGGAATGATGTTATTTTTGGGCATAGATGGAAAGAAGAGGGTTTGAAAAAAAATATAAAATTGATAATTTGTAAAATTTTGCATTTAAGCGCGTAGTATGAAGTGTGTAAAGAGGCCCATATTTAGCCTTTCCCCGAAGAGAAAGTGAAAAAAGCAGGGTAGGGGTTAATTGCGATGCCATAAAAGGACTTGCAGACTATGAATGTTGCTGAGAGCTTGAAAAATTTTTGGAGTTGAATTAGTCTTACTCTGTGCCAAGTTTCAGGTAAGCTGAGCCGGTGTAATTTTTTAAATTATTTTTTATCTTATAAAGAAATGTATAGCAAAATAATTGGTAGTGTGTGTCCATGTCTCAATTTTCATTTTATTCCTTTATTCCTATACAATAATTATTTTAAAAAAAACGAACAATGTGAATTGATATATATGCATCTAACTGTTGAAACGTCGTTTAAATATTTTTTATAAGTTTTTCCTTGTTTCTTCGAAAAAAAAAAGTTAAGAAACCGTAATACAGGTCTAAAGACCATAAAATGTCAAAAGACTAAGTCAAAATTTCAACAACAAAAAATAATAATATAACTAACCCTAACCCTAACCCTAACCCTAACCCTAACCCTATAAATATTTCTGAAAATATAACAGACCTTTCATATGTTTGCATTAGAATACTAGTATTTAAAAATTTGCTACTTTTACAGGCATATTTGAGTTGAATTAAGTCTGTTTTAGGTTTACGGTCTAAGGCCCTGATGGCAAAAGAAAGTTGTTATAGGTTGAAGGGATACATGAAGTACCTTTGGCACTGCTGTTCGTTTCAATGGAAACATTTTAAAAAGACGCAATAGGCAAATTAATTTAGCTGGATTCATAGAGAGATGTTTACTCTAATAAAGTAATGATCGAAACTTTTACTAAAATTTTTTTTAAATCAACTTTAGTTAATAAACCTGAAAAATTCTGTAGGACTACTATAGAAAAAGGGCAAAAATTAGTAAAAAAAAAATTGTATTTTATGTTGTAACTTTATAACTTTTTGTTTCTCACATTTATGTAAATACATATGCTACATGTATTTACATGTAGGTACATGGAGTGTATCTTGAATGATTAAATAGCATTGCTATATTTATTTACTATACATTTACATGATAATTATTTCGTTGATACTCGTTGCTATACTGGCGTCTGAACTTGATTTCTTTCTACGTTGTAGAATATACCAGTAAGTCTATATAGTTTTACGTGGGTGATCAAGTTTATCAAAAAGTTAAACTGATAAAAGTCTGGGACACAGATTAATTATATGCTTAAAAGTAACAGGTATAAAAACAACACATTAAACAAATACTTAGTAAAAGTAAATCCTCAAGAGAAATTTAGCACCTTATGTATTGTTCTGTTGCATGCATAGTAGTAATGGGAATTTTTATACTTTACTTTTTCGACTTCTCGCACGAATAAAGGTGATTACACTCACTGTGGTAAGTAACTTTTGTTCAGAGTAGTTGCATAAATTGTGTTGGTTTTTTTCTTTTCCTTATCATTTCTATCAGAAAAGTTGAATTTTATGCTTCACAAGTTCATGCAAAATTATTTTATCATATCGGCATGGTTTTCTTAACAAAATTAATGTAAATTTACAATAATATGATTTTTTTTCCCATTACTATTAACATGATTAATATCCATTTACTACCCGGCTTATCAGTTTATGAAATATGCACTAGTAATGCAATCAAATATTATATGCACACTATGTTAAGAATGCGAATTTGAATTTCAAATGGAAAATAATCAAATTAATAAAACAAGTAAGGTTAAGCAAAGTCAAATGTGTACATGTATATATTCTAAATAATGTTGGATTTACTTTTTTAGATTAGAGAATGAAGCCGCCATGTCGTTCCCTAGTTTACTGGTTCTTGTGATAGTGGTAGCAGCCGTGTTCATTATTTTCGCTTTCTGTGTCGTGTCCCTGTGCTGTATTTCTATTTGTTGTCCAGCAGCACCAATTCGACCAATCAACCAATCAACGAGCAGCCTTACGTCATCAGTCAGAACATGAATTATATCTAGATGAACATGTAGATTGTGTGAGCGTTTTATATGTAAAATTGTGTCAAATCATTCGCCCCTGTTATAACTTTATAAAATAAAACCATCCACTAACTTCAGTTCTTACTTTCAATCTAGGGAGGAGCACAAATCAGTAATAATTATTTAGTGTTTGATGATTTCTATTTAAAACTTTGTTAAATGGTGATAGTATAATTTGAAATGTTATACTTCTTGATGAGTGAATTTTTATTCAGTTTAAAAATATGTGATAAAGGCTAAAGCCCACATGTATTGAAAATCAAGCCCCATACCCGGTATTATATACGTGCACATAGTTTATATGGTAATTAAACTAATGATAATATATTTTTTTTACTTTTCTTTCAATATGAGGGGGATTTTTTTTCAGCAAAAAATATTTGCACCTAATACATGTATGTATTCTGAATAAATGTATACACACAAACCAATCTCTAACACAAATTAATATTTGAGCTCTAGGTAACCTGCTTCATATTGGCAAAAAGGGCATCTAGACTGCATTACTATTTACTTCCCTTATCCTTAAATTACCATTCCATAGCTACAGTACTGTATGTCTACAACAGGGAACATGATCACTATTTAATAGTGTATATTTTCTTCCATTTTATGACAAAACAAAGAATGATAGATAAATGCATCTTGAAAATGCCTTCTTCATCTACATTTTTAAAAAGTCCTAAACAAAAGAGTTTAGCATAGATTCATATTATTTTTTGTGTCAATGTATAAACATGACAAACCAAATAAATTAAAACAATTTACGAACATGAAAAATACATATTATATTACCTTAAGGGTACTTACCACAAACAAAAAATGGATGCACGGTTTGATATATATTTTTTGACTGATTTTGATTTGAAATAACATTAATAATAAATCCCTGAAATATAAAGAAATCGTAGGTTTTCCTTGGTGCTTAGATATGAGATTTTGTTTTGCCTTCTATATAATTCTTTACAAATTTTTACACAAATTTTTAGCCTTATGACAAAATCTTGTATAAATCTCCCATTCTACTTGGTAAACATTATTCAGGTTACCAATTTAAATGTAAATCTATCAGAAATAATACTGATTTCTGAAAAAAGTTTGTTTGTGTTATTTATCCTTAATTTTACTTTATTTACCTTATTTACTGTATATACATGTACATGCATTTGCAGATAAAATAGCTGTGTGTACATCCTCCTTTGTTATCATCAATGGCTTCAATGCACATTAAATAATGGCTGGATTAAAGTTAAAATGAAATTACAAACAAAATAAAACTGCAATAATGTGTACAAAATGAACAAATGAAACAAAACATGTACCTTATTTGTGAATAATTATGATAACACATATTAATAATGCATCAAGATGTAATAAAATGAAAATACATGAAAATCAACTAATCTTTAATGAAACATGACAATATACCACCAAGTACAACATGAGTATAACTCGTGTTGTATGAATAATTTACCCATATTTATATTATAATGATTTTGGCATTTTATGCATTATGAATTAAACTATGTACAATGAAAAAATTAAAATCAATAACATTTATTTTCTCTGACCTTTAGGCAATTTTAATCAAAGTTATCCAACTCAAATTCGGAGTTTATGGATTACTTGTCATATACAGACATAAACATTGTCTTTTGTACCTGAAAGTCAGAGCTGGCTTTAGTTTATAATGAAATTTTAATTTACAGATAAAATACATCCATGTATAGTAACCATTTTTATCAACTAAAGTCTTAAAATAATTTCATATACAAAATTGATATATATGCACAATTGCAAACATCGATATGACCAAAAAAAAAACCTGTAACATGAATATAAAGATCCGGTTGTCATGTCAATATTTGAGTTTTTTCTTTAATTTTTTTTTTTAATTTATTTTAGCTATGGCCATTGGCTAAGTTTAAAATCAAGATTTCAAAACACTCTGTTAAAATCTTTAACACTGAATTTCTATTTTAAATTAAGAATGTGTGTAATGTTTCTCATGACAAACTAATGCCTTTGAAAATATAAAATCCAGAGAGCCAATCAGGACGTGATTCTGTGTCACATGACCTCTGGATGTCTACCTTCCTCATCCTCCTCCCATTGGTGGGGGACTGGGGGGCACCTGTCAATCAACAATTTATTTATGATATGTATCAAACATTCCCTCATTACAAAACTGTAGCATTATATCAAAATATTGAGTCTCAGCAGACCTGCCCAGGATATTTTCTATTCAAATTATCTATGCAAAATACTGCTTTTTTTCCTTATTGAAATATTGAAATTACATAATTTTTTTAAAAATATATCTTTTTTATGAAATATCTTAATTGTTTGAAGACTGCATATACATGTATATATCCATGTTTACAAAGCCACTTAATGGAATACACCCTTCGGCCTTCGGCCTCCGGGGTAAATCCCCGTACACCCTTGATTGAACCTGGATAACTAATAATATCCCAATCAGGGTGTATGGAATATAAATGTACACCCTTGATTGAACCTGGATAACTAATAATATCCCAATCACTTAATGGAATATGATGTGAGATTTATCCATTAGAGATAAATTTTGTAGGCAGCTATTAGCAATTAATGTATAGTCCTTTACTCATATAAAAAAATCTGTTAAAATAATTTTTGATTGATAAATTTCTTTTGCTGTTATTGCATATGTTCTTCAAATGTCAATACATGTATTCCCATGTGTTTTTAATTTTTTTATTAACATTTGAATTGAATGTGGTGAGTAAGTAATTTAATCTTACCTCCACCACCTCCTCTAAATCCTCCCATTCTTCTCCTCGGGTGTGGATGGGGTCTGTAATAACAAAGGCAACATTATGTATCAACTTATTTCTGCTAATACATGTATATACCAGACATCTTTCTTGTGTAGCTTATTAACTCATTAACATATTTCTGATAATAAATACGAAATAACACTCTCATATGGTACATCCACCTGTCATTTTAAGAATGATGATCTACAGTCTGTTTTGATTAATTAAGTTATATTTAACATGTTTAATATACTTTCAATATAAATTCAACATAAGTAAAACTTTTTATCTTAATACTTACCTTTGTCCCCCTGATCTGTAGTCTGATGTGTAAGAATTACCATGCTTTGTCATGGATGGCTAAAAGAAGAGCATACATCCACATTAATCTTGAACTACCGGTAGTTGTCATTATTTTAACTAGGATACTGAGGTCTTTTCTTATTTTTACAGAAAACTGATAAAAGATTTTTTTTAAATATACTTACAGATATTAAAGTTCTAAAGCTGAAAAAAGAAAAAAAATTTATTAATTTCTTATTTGCAGTCTTAGGTTATATCCCACATTGTCCAACATTTATTAATAATCAATTCAAACCTTTTTAAAAACTATATTACATATATGAAAAATGCAGTTCATTTAAATATAAATATAATTTAATTAGACACCAATTTGTATCTTGGGCATATGAAAAATATACTTATCAAATTAATTTTGAAAACCAAGTAATATCCCTTTAGTTTCCAAAAATAAGAGGTATGTGTACATGGTGTACTCAATGGAAGTGATTTTGATTACTGTGGAATTATCAGTGGAAAAACCAGTATCATTCTTATATCCACAAATTGACATAATCATGTAATGGGTATCATTAACAGATTTTAAAATGCCTGTTAAATTCTGGTACATGTACAATATACTAATCTATCATATTCCTATCATGATGATTTAATAGAAAATGACAAGTATAGTGTATATGAAGCAAATTACTTACAACAAAACAATAAAATTGATGATTCCCCAAAAAATCTCTGGAATAATTGATAGTCTCCATGGAGACTGGAAGTCAACCATTTGACCTAAAAAAGAAAGTTATTGTGTTAGGAAATTTGTGTAAACTGTTTCATCAACTGAATCACCTCCTATGGGTTTCCAATTTATGTTTTATATACACTGTAATCATGATAATGGATAAAATGATTTTATTTTGTGTGGTACTGGACATGTCATTCAAAGACAACTGTTCAGTGTTGAAAGTGACATCTCGTCAAATGTCAACTGATCAAAACTAAAAAAGTAAAACTTACAAATGCAACTATATAATATAATCATTTATCAGGTATGTTTTAAATCAATTTGATACTTAAATTTCTACTGGGATTTATAGGACTGCTTCTGTGAAACAGCATTAAACTTCCAACTACAATGTATATATAACTTGAAAGGATGATCATGATATTTACACTATCTATCAATGAAATGAAACAATTTCAAACACACAATGATTGTTGCTTTCAATAACTTGAATAAGTGTACCACTAGGACAGTCTGAAGGACATAAGTTAAAGGTATTACTCAATATAAAAAAGAGAGAGAGAATCTAGTCTGGAATGGCTGAAAAAATAAATGACAGGTCAGGAAACTGAAATAACACTTTTGGACATGGGTAGTCTTGTGATGAGTTGTCATAGACACTACCTCATCAAATCTATTGTCGATCATGTTGATCATGTTTATTGTCACAAATAATACATATGAGTGACATATTCTCGAAAGGGATGTTAAACAACATAAAATCAACCAATCTATTTTGCATATTCACAAAATGAAATCCAGAGTGATTTGGTTTAATATATTAAAAAAAACTATTGGGTACTGTGAACAAGCGAATAATTATTATTTTAACTGATAATTAATACATTCAAAGGTGTAAAACTAAATTGATACCTATATGATTATGAGTGAATAAAAGTCTATGTTTTATCGTGCTTGAAAGAGTCGACAATCTTTTACAATGCAACGAATCTGAATCACCGCAACGCGTAGGTTGCAGAAAAACCTTTGACATCAATTTCTTGCATGAAACAACAAGTATCAAAAATAGAAGTTTGATATATATCTAACAAATACCAAAAATCTTGTAATAAAGAATCGGAATATGAAAGCATTTTCATTAAATATCTTTTTCAGTTAACGTTAATTACCCCGCTTAAAAGCAAGAGGAAGAGGTAATAGTGTGATATAAGTTTGATGGTCTCTCTTACGTCTGTCCGTCTGATACGCTTTTCAATATCCACAGTAATTAAAAGTGACAGTATCATTTTTTGATCTGGTAATGCATAACATGGATACTGTCATTCTTTCTAATATTGAAGGGTATATCTCTTATGCACAGATCAAAAAATGAAATTCTTTATTACGTTGTACATGTGATCTCTTGGCTATTTCATTTAATTATTGTGACTTTGTCAATAATCATAAATGGGTATCATCAAAGTGAGCTTGTTGACAGTACCCATAGTTTCTCTTTATCCAGAAATACAAAAAATTATTGAAGCAATTTTTATAACTTTTAATGTGTTGGTATATTTTTTAATTTAGGGTTTTTTATTTACGGGTATAACTGGTAAAATGAACACCTTTGTTAACTTAATTATTAAATACAAGTTTTCTATGACAAAAAACGTAGATTTTGAAATAATGCCTCGTATATTAATGGCAACCCCGAATCCGTCTCTCATTCGCAATTGGTCAAATAACTGTAAATAAAAAGAGCTAAAAACAGATATTAGGTACTTTTATTTAACCTATTAATATGACAGAAAAATAGTGGGACAAAAGCGTTGATTTAACAGAAATATCAAAGTCCAAAAAAATGTAATGATGGCACAAGGAAATGTTGATTTCAATCACGGCAGTAAGTTTCATTTAAACATATTCAGTAGTGGCGCCGATAAAATTCTGTTTTGAAATCAGGAAATTGGCCATAATTTGGCACTTAAAGTGAATGTTTCAAAAGAGGCTTATATGTTAAAGGTACTAGACACAGATTTGAAGTTAATATGTTCTCTATAATATTACGGCTTATATATTTTAATAGCATTTCACAGAAAAATAAATCAAAAATCTTATTTCAGTTAAACAAGATTGCCATTTTTCCTAAGGATTAAGAATAAATTTAAAATCTGTGAAAGTGCAAGGATGTGTCAATCAAACCCGCCAAAAAATTTGAAGTTTTTATAACTTTTAATTTTTTTTTATTTCGGGTATAATTTATTTTTATTATTAAGTCATTATCATCAGTTATGCGTCTCTAAAAATACTTAAAAAGGAGTAAACAGGTAGGTCTAACTGATTAATTAATTGACGATTTCTGTACAATTTATACAAGTTAATTGAGATTTACCTTTATGATCCCAATTGATGATCGACTTAAAAGTGCTCAAAACAGAATAATTATATAGATTCCGGGGAGTGAGCTTAATGGCAATTAGCATTTCTTTTACACATACGATGTTGAAAATCTACACGAGCCGTTTTATAAATTATGTGAAATTTTACGCGTTTAAATTTAACGGATTTATAAAACTCGTAAAAATTAGTAAAAATTAGCAGCACGTAAAAAATACCCGTTATACGTTTTCTACGTCCTGACGAGGCCCGTGTGGCGAAGGGGTTAGAGCGTTTGTCCTAGAGTCGAGAAGTAATTTGTTCCTAACGTCGCGGTTTCGAATCCTACAGTGGGACGTAGAGATTTGTCCATCGGATAAAACCGTTCAAACGGAGGTCCCGTGTCTTAGTAGGTGCTGGCATGAAAAAGGCCCCCACTGCTCAATGGTCGTAGGTACAGAGTATAGAACAAAATTTGCAGCTCTTCACTGGCAAGTGGTGACGTCTTCATATGAAGAAAGAATTCTACAGGGGGACACGAAACAAAATACAAATGAAGAAAAGGTTTTGATGAGGCTAACATACTCAATTTTGCCCGAAAACAACAAGGATTATTGTCTTGTTATATGAAAAACAAAAATAATAAAACAGTAGACAGTTTGATTTCATATATTAGATTGAGCAATTCATTCATGTTCAATACATTACCGACACATTCATTGTAGTTGTAGTGAATCTTCAAGTTGGCATGATTGTGTTACTTGGTGTTTTTATAACTGTGAGGTTATGTTTTAAGGAGAATCGACTGTATCATTATGCTCCAATAGATCAATCGATTATTAAAAACATAATATTATTTGAAACTATATACCTGTCAATAGTAAAAATTAAATTACCTCCATTTTTTTTCAGAGGAGGTGATATCAAATATTACCTGTTTTTCTATATTAAGAACATTTAGACTTTTCTTCACTTAATATAAGAAATACATGTAAATGTTATTAATGTGAGTTGCAGGATACGAAATGGTAAAGAGTCCATGTAATTCGTCAGAGGGACAAAGAAATGGTTCGTCATTGTTTTGAAAGGATTTAAATGTAGATAAATATTTGGGGTGTGTGACAGTCGAACCCTGTGAACCTGTTATTACACTCTTTCTACTCACACTTTTGTAAATATTTACTCTGCACAAAATTTCTCATAGTATTACGCAATAATAATATATTCTTTTGAAATACATGTTTCAACTGATTTAAAATATTTCTTTATTTTTAAATTTCAATGATGTTTTAATTCATTAAATACCTAAAAAGGTGAAAATGGTGGCATCTTTGTCATAAATTATATAAGTATTCTTAAGGCATATCACTCGTCAGCTTTCTAGAAAATTTCAGAATCTTTAACTTCAAACCTATTTATTGCAATTCAGAATACATTCTTCAAATTCATATTTCAGTTTTGAATATTATTAATACAAGTATCCCAAAGCTCTAATATGAACTTGAACTACCATATCTACGGTATATTGGATTCCAAAACTTCACAAAAATCCTTACAAAGATACACAGGAATTCCAGGAATTGTTCAAACAAGCATCTTTCTTTACTTCTCATTAAAATATATAAACAGTAGTGAAGGAGAAACTTCAAGAGTAATCTGCAACAATATGTTCTTGAAGTGGTGTAAATCAGATGCGGATACTTAAAAATTCCAAGGAACTTTTTGACAATATGAAATCAAAAGATTTTGTCAAAATCAACAGCTTAAAAACTTACAACTTTTTAACTTTCTAACAACCTTTCCCAACGATAAATTAAAATCAAGGCTTTTTAATATCATCGACAGCTGCTTTTTCAATAAAAATGGAACTCGTTATTTTACATACCTTGTCATTGGTCATTTGCAAAATTATTTTGTTCAAAATATTTCTGATAGTACAAAAAAGTACGCTAAGTTGACATCAAAAAGATGCTCGAGTTTCTGTTTAGCAATATCTGAGCGGTTTATACAGACCAGGTCATTCAAAAATCTATTAGTATTGGAATTCCCATGAGTACCAATTGCGCCCCTTTAAAACAGACCTTTATCGTTATATTCCTATGAGGCAGAATTTGTCTTAAAATCTTTTAAGTGAAAAGAATAAAACACTCGCTGTGGCATTCAACTCGACATTTAGATATATCGACGACGTCTTGTAAATTAATAATTTTCATTTCCATTCTAATGTCGATACAGTATCTCCTGGTTAGCTTGAGATAAAAAATACCACATATTCTGACACATAGCTTCATATTTGGATATTTTACTTTAAAAAGACGTTAAGGTTAATCAAACCACCATGAACTATGATAAAAGTGATGCGAATTCAACTTTTTCATCGTCAACTTCCCTTACCTATGCAGCATTATACCTTCCTTTGCTCGCATACGTGGTTTATATCTCTTAGTTGATTTGATAGACATGAGCATTTTGTAGGTATCTACCATTTCTAAAAGGAGGTAATTTTTCTTACGAAGAGTATCAACAGTGTTTAAAGTCATCATTTCGTAAGATTTAAAGTCGATAAAATGATCTTGTCGGCAGACAATTTATCATTGAGTCAGATATTTGCAGACCATGACAAAGAGCACACGGTAGATGTGACCGGTCGGCAGTGGATGCTCCTTCCTTATATTGGCTCCTGGTCCAACCTCTGATGTTTTTGAGGTCTCTGTTTGCTCTGTTCCTGCCTTGTTTTACTGACTTTTGAACTTGAAAACTGTTTGTAATCTCTCTATATTTTATTCTAATAATTAGAATGAATATAAGAAATAAAAGCATACACCTTCCAAAAGAAAAAAAAATTATAAATAGTATGTATCTATTAAAAGCGATGTTGACAAAAATGACACTGATTTCAAGGATGGGAGGAGTACGAGGGGCGTTCAATAAATAATAATATTAGGGCTCGAAAAGAAACAAAAAACGCTTTTCTATGATTTAGTCTTGATGATTTTAACTAAAATATTCTGTTTTAATTGAAACACATGTCCGTAACATTTTCATTCAATTTCTAATTGTTTTAAGAACACATTTTTGAGTATGACCCTTCGTATGCTGGAATATGGCAGATTCTATGATTTGCTGTACTTATTTTTTTCTTTCTGATAGATGTTTTTCTAAGTTTGGGAAATGAAACAAATCAAAAGTTGAAAGATCTGGCAAATTTTGTTGGTGTGACAAAACAGTAATTTTCTGTTTATCCCCAAAACTCCTTTACTCTTCATGGCCTGTGGGTTTGGACGCTGTCAAGAAGAAATTAAATGTAGTGAATTCCTCATTCTGTTTCCTTCCTCTCATAAACCTTTCATTTTTTTGCCAAAAAATTGAAATTCCTCCCCGAATATGAATTTGAACAACAAGACAGCTAACATTTAAGAAAATAGCATATAAAACTGTTTTGTGCTCTTGCAGTTCTTTGCTCCTCTTAGGCTTTTGCAGTTTTGTCAAGTGCATCATATTGTAAATTTGTTTTGAGGGTATAAAGCAAAATGGATTAAAGTATCATTATCTGTTTGAAGTTCAGACAAACGTGGATATGTACAATTTTTGATTTTTTTTTAAATAATTTTTTAGATTTTCCTACACGCTGTCGTTTTCACTCTTTTTTCAAAATTTAGGGTTACCTTTTGAGTATTAAACTTTATTACTATCAAATATTCCTTTAAAACATTGTGAACTACCCCCAAAGTGATTTTTATCAATTTTGCTATGTGTCTTAAAGTCAATAAAACATAATCAGTGATAATTTGTTGAAATATTCGCAAATTTACATTGGTTGTTGTAAATCATTGTTACAAGGACGGTACCTATTTTTGATGCCCATTATATAATTTTTGTTGATTGAAATCTACTTGTTCATGTGTCTATAAAACAAACATTGTTTGCTGTAAATTTCACATATTTCAGTTAATATATGTTTGGGATATTAAAAGTTTTACAGCTGCTTTAATGAAGCTTTTAATTTTACTCTTGTTTACTGATTCTTGACCATTTATTTTTAATGCAGTGTCTCGAATAGCCCTTGTTTTCCAGCTTCCCACAATGAAATAATGCGATGAAAAGTGGTCACATAAACTATTATTAATTCATTAAAGATTCAACAATGAGAGAAAGTCAAGCTTAATGCCATATGACTTCTATGTTGTATATCATCGAGTTAATGACATTATTTTTTGAACGTCCCTCGTATAAAGCTGAATAATATAAAGGACATTATTTAATAGTTCTGAAGCAAGTTCAAGCATAGACACAAAAAAACATGAATGAATTTTACAATACTAATATGGATACAGGCTGATTTCATTTCTTTTTCCATAAGAAAATATTTATAAATATGATTAAACACTGATTGAAAAGCGTTAATTTATTAGACCTTGCCTGTGATTTGAATCTAAATTATTTTAAAACTGAATTGTATATCGCTAAGATTGAAAGGTTTGGTAGAAGTTGTGAAAGAATTATACATATATAATTTTATGGCATCTATAATCATGTATTTGTCATATACAGCTGTCCAAATACTTTAGAATAATAAAATAATTCTCATTTCCAAAATGTTTTTTTCATAATCGATCCTGATAGTTTAAACCCTCTTGTAGGACAAGTGTTATACTTGATATCTTGAAACCAGAACAAATCGGTTGTTATGCTTGTTAACTTATCATTCTTCAGTTTGACCGAGAAGAAGTTTCCAAGATATATTTAGTTTCAGTGTATATACCACATTTCAGTGCAAGGTAACCCTAATATTTATTTACTTCTGAAATTCCCAAAAATAAGTAAATTAAGCAAAATATTGTGATTTTCTTAAAAGTCTATAATATATCCATAAAAAAGAGAGAGGGAAATTGCTGCAAAATTTTATTAATTAGCCGTAATTTCTGCAGTCAAACAATTTCATTTTTAATATAAACACTGATTCACTTATGCTCTTTTCGAAGAAATATACATGTACATAAAAGTATGTAAATTTTCTTCCGTGCTATCTAAAAAAAGTTAATTTTGTATCCCGAGAAATAAGTGTACTTGTCAGGGTACATGTATCCAGCCGCCATATTAAATGTTCTGATCCAAACTTTGCTTCCTTTCTTCAGTGCATAAATCAAATGTCCTGAGGTGCTGACATGATAACTTTGTTGATCATTAACACAGGACGATGCTTTCCGTGCACCATCTACCACTGCCTCCAAGTAAACTGAAGATTTCTTTGTTGAAAGAAATGTCCACTGGAAGAAGTAGACGCCGTCCTCTGGAGCTATAAAAATCCCTGTTTTCGGATCATATCCGTTTCCTTTATTCAGTAAAACATCCTCAAATTTTATGATTGTGTTCACGGGAACGTTACTGAGTTCTGATTTAATGGCGGCATGGAAGGCAATCACATGACCAACTGACGAGCACCCTACATTTAAAAACATATCAGATGGCATTATCAAACAAAAGTGTCAAAATATGATCAATAAAAATATATTAAATTAAAAGAACTCGTTTTAATTTTTATTTTAAAGTTCTGCTTTTAAGCTCCTTCATGATCGCAAAAACAGAAAATTCTTAGACAATTCAGCGTGTAAATAAGATCCTGGCAATTATTATGAAAAACGACAATCAGCATTTTATTTAATGATAGATTGTGGTTGCTGACAAGGTCGTTGTATCTACATCAGAATTTTATAAAATATTTACTTTGAACGATTTTGTTGATGTACTTGCTTCAACAACTTGTTTGTCAGTAGCTTGCCTCATTTCAAAAATTGTTCGCAAGTAGAACATTTTTGCGTTTTGAATCACCTTGGAGATTTAAGTTCTTCGAAAAAATACATGTATGAAAACAATACATTTGCTTTATTATTGAAGATATTCAAAAAATGTTTTATTAATACAAGAGTAATGGCTTCGACGAATAGATCTTTAAAATTAGAATACAAAATAATTAGTCAGTGTTCAGCATTGCAGCAACAAATGATTACCTTTCTTCGGTCCCCAACCGACCCGTTGACAAACACTCAAATAACCATCAAAATCTTTGATAAACTTTGTCTGTGCTGATGTCTCCGAGACAATAGAGGTCGTATGAAGCATCAAAAGGACAACCGTTAAAGCTGTTGTCCGCAGTATGCCTGTGTACCTGTTGATTATTAATATTTTTTAATGATTTTTTCAAAGTTATTAAAACCTAATATTTTTTCTGCAAAATTGAAAATTGTTCTATTATTTGAACATACTCTTTTATAATTTTATTGTGTTGATAACAACAAAAAGAAATATTGGAGGAGTGTTACAAAACTGACTGGAAGTAAAACAAAATTCAAAAACAAATGTTGATTAAAAGTAAATTTAAAGAATAAAGAAATACTTCCATATACATTGTTAAATGATTTCTTCTCTTCACAAATATACTGCACAAATTATGATATCACTTAATGTGAATAACCAAAAAAAAGTAAACAGTGTTTGTGAACAATAGGCGTGTGCATATATATAGGTATTACTGTGAACATATACAGATAAATAATCTCATTTTTTAAATATGTTTATAATTATGTATATGAACACGCAAAGTTCTCGTTAAAAGCAACAGATTTTACATGCAGTGTCTTAAATTTCATTTTGTTCCTTATATACAATATCTATTTAATAAAAGATTAGCGAACTATATAAATTGATGTATCAAAGTTTTTAAAAAGAAGTAATTCTAACTGTTGAAAACGTCGTTTAAATGTTTTTAAACACAAACAAGTTGAATTTTTTTTTAGAAACGTTGTGCATACATGTATATGAGTTTGTTTTTAAGTAAGTATTGGAGTTTAATTTGTATCTGAAGGAAAAAGAACACCATGCATTGGAAATTTCATTGGTCGTCTTTCATTCAAAATTTCTTCCTGTTTGATTCTCCTTCCCCTTTCTATTTCATTCCTACAATGACATCAATATTTTAATTTGCATAACATGTTTGTTTGCTTCTGTGGATATTCTATTTTTTTTTAATTGTACAAAGGATTTTGGGTACATGTACATTTTTGGAAATGTTTTCCCTGTTTCTTTGTTTCTGTCAATGAAAACATTTTTAAAAAACAGACGCAGTAGGTAATTTAGTTAGTCTAAATTGATTAATAAACATCCAGAAATGTTAACTCTAATAAAGCAATGGCCGAAACTTTGATTTAAATATTTAAAATATCAACATGATAAACTTTAAAAATTCTGCAGGACTAGTATAGAAAAAGATTGAAAATTAGTAAAAGATATTTTATGTTCACTTGTAACTTTTTGTCTCTCACGTTCATGAAAATACATGTTACATATATTTACATGTACGAATATGGAGAGTATCTTGGATGATTAAATATTGCTCCATTTATTTACTATACAATGCAGATGCATTTACACGATAATTATTTCGTTGATACTCGTTGCTACTGGCGTCTGAACTTCATTTCTTTCCTCTTTATAGAATCTATCAGGAAGTCTTAACGTTGCAAATCAAGTTTATCAACAAGTAAAACTGATAAAAGTCTGGGACACAGATTAATTACAGGCTTGAAAGGAACAGGTGTAAAAACAACACATTAAACAAATATTTAGTAAAAGTAAAAACTCAAGGCAACATAGCACCTTATGTCATTTTCTAGTGCATGCACAGTGGTACCAGGAATTTTTATACCTTACTTTTTTTTACTTCTCGTACGAATAAATGTGATTACAGTAGTAAGTAACTTTTGTTCAGAGTAGTTGCAAAAATTGTTCAGGTATTTTCCTTATTAATTCTACTGTACGGGAAAATTGTGCTTCATAAGTTAATGCAATTTCATTTCATCACATTGACAATGTTAAATGCGATTTTTAAAATTGTTTGGTTTTACAGTACAGGCAACGCGGATCCCGTATTAGACCGCGTCCCCTCCGCGGTGTATTAATCCTTTCCGCGTTACACCGTCGCGGGTTTTGATCGCGGTGCTACCTGAGACCGTGTTTACACCGCGGCGGGGCCAGCTACCGTTATTCTTCAGCTAAGATGTTCTTACCTGTAACGTATTGTCGATTTTTAATCGTGTCGAAATGAGGGGGGGGGGGATTACGAGCACATTGATATCATAGATTTATACCATTACATGGATTCTTTAAAAATTCATTTTTTAAAAGTTTTATCAAATTGTTTAATAAAAAACATCTTTTTTTTGTACCAATAGTCACTCAAAATTAATTAACTCTCAAACACGTCTGTTAACAGTAATACATGTACAGTATAGGATGAAATAAAGTCGAATAATTTATCGAATATATTAACTTAAAGTTTATTTTCAAAATCAATAATGCCACCCCAAATGATCTTCAAATTGCTAAAAAGGTATAATTAAAATTTAAAGAATGCCATGATATCGCTTCTCTTTGTATGCACTGGTGCAACCGGTGTTCACAATTAGCCCGTGCAGTCGCAGTTACATGTAGCTATGTGTTTATTTATCTGCGAGATTATATAAGTCATTTGGTTTCATTTAGAAAACTACCGTTACTTCTGTATACATATCTGTTATAAATAATAGCATGAAAAACGATGATACATGTAGATAGTGATACATAATTACAATTAAATTTTAACAAAACACGCATAAGTGTAGGAATACCGTTGTTCCATTGTTATGAGCTACACTGTAAGACTATGAACTAAATATCGACGATTTTTATTTTTTTTTTTTTTGGGGGGGGGGGGGGTTATTGTTAATAAAATAATCACAGGTCATTTTATTCAGAATATCAATAATATCATAGCTAGTATTTGAATGTATTTGTATTTTCTGCTCTTTTCGAAAATTACTAAAATTATGTCAATGAACATAAACAAATTTCAGATTTTTCCGGTTCAAATAAAACACAAACACAAATATGGGCCCTTAAAATATTTGAACACACAACACAAAAATTAACTTATTTTAATCAGCAAATTGCCAAACTTCAAGTTTTCAGATGTCTGTGTTACCGTTCAGTTTTCCTCAGGTAAGTTTGGTGTGGAGTGGAGCTTACTCGAAGCGGATGAGAAGCCCAGAGGGAACGACGCTGTCTGGTGTACATACTACCTATATACACAGGATGTTACCTGAGTGTATTACCTGTATGCTTTTTCCTACGACATTGTAAAACGAAGCCGTTTTTTTTTTATGTGTAGCTCATAGATTGAAATGCATGAAATAAAGAATTCAATGTTTTTGTTGCAGACAGAATCCTTTTTAAATTTTTTGTTTCAAATAAATATTTTCAATAATTCGACAATTTTAATACACTGTGTTTTTCTTAATCAAATTTTATAACAAAAATACGTTTTTTTAACCACCAAAATCTGTCGTTGTAATCTGGCAACAAAAAGGGAAGTAATTCAAATTACATGTCATGAACATATGCTAAACGAAAGAAGAAAGTGGATCATAAACAAGTCTCTCGATAAATAACAATAAAACTTAGACAAAATCTACAAATGGTCAATAAACTGATTAATCAGCGGTAGTTTTATTCGCTAGACTTAAGAAATTGATATACTGATCAAAAAGGAGGAAAAACGATCATGCAGGTGCCTTAATATTGTGATATTTCCCCCCTCTCTCTCTCTCTCTCTCTCTCTCTCTCTCTCTCTCTCTCTCTCTCTCTCTCTCTCTCTCTCTACTAACTGGTACAGGTATAAACAGACACGAAATAACATAGCAATGGATCATTATTTTATTTAATTAATATTAGATACTTCATTAATTTGTTTTAAAAGTTTTTTTTTTTTTACTTTTATTCTTTTTATATACTCCGTTTAAAAAAAGCAACAATAATTTGACACAAGTTCCAAGGCTAATGTCGCATCTGAAAATGATATCGATGAAATAATAATGAAACAATGAATCAAATGTGTTGTTGAATGGCTAGACAACGATGTGCACATCCAGCGAGCGTTACCTAAGGTATACTCTAAGACAGGTGTGAAACCCCCAGGGCATGTCGTTTCCTGCTCAGGCACTGCTAATCCCTATACACAGGAAATGATCGCGGCTAATACTTAATACACAAAGAAACAGAATTTGTCAAAGAAAACAAAAATATATGAATTTTTGCATTGAATATTTATTGATATAAACTATAATTTCGTCTGTGAAGTTTATCATTACACCTGCACATCCTATCTTATCTATTGAACACGAAAATCGAGAAATATTAAAATTAAAAAGAAAGACATTGTTTTAAAAAGTAATACATGTTAATTATGAAGGTGAAAAACGATATTTATTCTTGATCTCTTGTATAAAGTTCACGTGCTCAAAGTTAACTCTCGCCATCGAATGCTTTTCGGTCATTTGACAATTTGAGAAAAATGCCTGCACATTTATATAAAAGAGGGAAATAAATTAAAGAAAAATTTTCTTAATTTGGGAACAGAACATAAACGATGAGAAATAAAGAAGAAAAGAACTTTTTTCTTGATATCTTGGATAAAGAAAATTTAAGTTCACGTGCCCACTACATGTAACTGCAAATGCTCGTCATCGGATGTTTTCCGGTAATTTGACACTTTAAGAAAAAGCCTGTACATTTTATATATAATAAATCGAAATTAATTAATAAACAATATGAAGATGTACATTTTTTAAAAGATGTACATCTTTTTTTTCAAATGAATGCTGAAAATCGTTTATCGAAACTTAAACAGTCTGAGTTCAACATTTATTACAGTTTGCATATTATATGAAGATTTAAAAAAAAAACTAATTAAAATTTCTAGTATTTAATTTTGTTTCTTAATAGATTCTTAATAACACAAAATAATTTACCACTGCAAAGACGTAACAATTTAATAGAATTTTCTATTCAATTTCAAATATTGATATGTAATTTTAGAACCAAAAATAAACTTATTTTTTCTTAGTTTAAATTCTGCTCATAGCAAAATTAATTAATAAACACACGGTTTTTTGTTTTGATTCTTTGTTTTTTTGATTTTTTTTTTTTTTTTTTTTTTTTTTGTTACAGGGAAAATTCGCAAATCACAATTCGGGGAGATAACTCCCGTTTGTTTACGATACTAATTGTCAGTAATTGATCGATGATTTAACCGCGGCGGGGACAGGTAAGTGGTGAATTTCCCGCGGAGGGAACGCGGTTTACCTGTCTACCTGGCCAAATACCGCGTTGTGATTATACCGCGGCGGGGACGCGGGAAATACGGGATCCGCGTTGCCTGTACTGTATTTAAAATGGAACTTAATCAAATTAATAAAGCAAGGTTGAGCAAATTCAAATTTGTATATATTCTAAATAATGTTGGGTTTTTTTTCCAGATCAGAGAATGAAGCCGCCATGTCTTCCTTATTTTACTGGTTCTTGGAACAGTGGTAGGATCGTCTTCATTATATTTGCTTTTTGTGTCGTTTCCCTGTGCTGTTTCTATCTGCTGCCCAGCAGCACCGATTCGACCAATCAACGCGCAGTATACATCATCAGACAGAACGTGAATTATATCTACATAAACATGTAGACTCTATGGGCGTTTTATATGTGAAATTTTGTCAAATGATTCGCCAGTTTTACGTTTATTAAATGGAAAAATAAAACCATTCACTAACTTAACAGTGTTTACATTTAGTCTATTAAGGAGCTCAATTTTGCTTTTGGTAATTTTTGTTTAAAAGTTTGTAAAATGATTGAGTATGATTTGAAACATGCTATTCCATGATGTTTGAAATTTCTTTTTCAATTTACGAATACGCGATAAAGCTCACATTTATTACAATTCATGTACCCCATATTAAACACATGCACATAATTGATATAGTGATAAAGAAAGAAAAAGTGAGCAATCTCAAATACCCCACGCTTCCCAAAAACTCAAAGTGCTGAAAATCCTAAAAAAAAAAAATATAAAGGAAACGGAATTTCCCGGTTATATGCACATCTACACATTGTTTCCTAAATACCTGCGAAGTTTGATGAAATTCTGTGCAGCAGTTTAAGAGGAGTTGCACTGACAATCTGTTTATCTCCATATTCGAGGTAAGGCCAAAAATCTAAGTTGAAAAGTGTGCAAATTCCCGGAAAAATTAAGAAGTCTGCACATCTACACATTGTGTCCTAAATATATGCAAAGTTTTGATGAAATTCTGTGCAGCGGTTTAAGAGGAGTTGCGCTGACAAAAAAAACAGGACTGACTGACTGACACTCTGACTGACTGATGGACGGGTCAAAAACATTATACCTCACGCAACTTGTTGTGTGGGGTTGATGGGTTGATTAATGATAACTTCTTTCAATAATTATGGGAAAATTCTTTAAACAAAAAATATCTGCACTTAGTATGTATTTGAATAAAAGTATACACACAAACCAATAGTTAACACAAATAAACATAATGATTTGAACTTTGTGTAACTGCTGGCAAAAAGAGCATTTAAAAGCGCATGAATATGCTCTTCCATTATCATTCAATTATTGTGCCATCAAAAGGTAACTTTATCACCAATAGTGCACACTTTCCATTCTCTAACAAAACATAGAAAAATGGTTATATGCATCCTGAAAATATATTTTTATTTACGTTTGTAAATGGTCATTAAAAAATAATTTTCAGCAAATATTTACATTAATTATTGTGTCAATGTAGAAACATGACAAACCCAATAAATTCAATTTTATGAACATGTGCAAAATACATATAATATAACCTTACTTCATATATGTGCATGCATTTTACATTTAAAATAGATGAACGCCCTCCTTTTCTATCATTATATTTTGCATTAACAGCTGGATTAAAGTTAAAATGAAATAAACAAAATAAAGCTACAAACAAACATGTGTACAAAATGAACATAATTAAACATGTTTATTAATATGTTAACACATTTTCATATCAAGATATGATAAAATGACAAACTGCGTGAAAACCGTATAACATAAACTATAACATAACAATATACCACCATATACATCATGAGTAAAACTGTGGGAGAAACATTCGTCAGGTTTCATACCTTTTATGTATACAATCATTCTCACAAAAATATTATTATGATAATAATTATAATTGACAGAATACAAGATTAACTATTTTTAAGATCTAAAGACCTGTTTAATATAAACTTTCAATTTAATAAACATTCTGTAAATTAATATTGATTTTGTCCTGTCTGTTTGTTTGTCTGCAAACTTGAACCTTTGCCATAACTTTTCAACCATGAATGATAGAGACTTTACATCTACATGTAGTATGCCTATTCCACTGATTAAGCTCTTTCAAATAACACCAAGGTCAATGACCTTGTGACCTTGACTGTGACCTATATGCTAAAAATAGTTTTTTGTCTGCAAACTTTAACCTTCGTCATAAATATGCATACACCATTAATTAAGTTCTTTCAGATGATACCAAGGTCAATTACCATGTGACCTCGATTGTGACCCGTATGCTAAAAATAGTTTTTTTTAACCTTCACGATAACTTTTGAACCATGAGAGGTAGATACTTCATATTTAGTATGTATTCTCCACTAATTAAGCTCTTTCAAATGACTTCACAGTATACATTCAATACCTCTCTCGGCAGTTTTTTCTAAACACATATTAAGATGATTGTGCATAGATTCCAGTGCATAATTCAAGTCCTGGATAACTTGTCTTGTGGCTGTTTTGTTACAATCTGTACATTGGAGTTGTTCAATCCCTGAAGATAGCATGTTTAATTTTGTCGAAAGTGACGATTTCATCAAAATGCCTTGATTTATGAGATCCTGTAGGACAACAGTTTTAGTTTTGCAATGTCCTTCTATTCCAGAACTGGTAATAATGACGTATCCTTTGGCTTTCAGAAGAATTGCCAATAGCGATAGCGCAATACTCTTTTGTTTTTGTTTTTTTCCATTTGTGAGTTCTGTATGAAAACTGCAATAAAGAGTTGTCCATAAAACTTGGGAATGTATGGTTTAAATAAGCCAAAGGCTTTCCTTAATACCACATTATTGTGACCAATCTGATGAAGAAATAAAAAGTAGAATATATTTGTGAAATCTGATGAAGAAATAAAAAGTTAGTAATATGAAATTTTATACAATTTGTGAAATTTCGATATAGGATCACCGTGAATGATCCCAAAACAGACTGATTCCCTGCCAAAAAATGTTTTTTTAATGAACTGATACACACCTATTTGCTGAATTATTTTAATGAATGTTTGACTGTACTATGTTACCTGTACATTATCAGAAATTTTATACACATTGAACGCCCTAGATACCATAAATACATATTAAACACACACGATATTATTATACAAAATATAATTTAAAAGTAGCAAACTTACCAAAGCTAACTTACTTGTTGCAGGAATAATTGTTTCTTGGCGTGTTTTCTTTAGACCATTTGCAGACTTGTAGAATTTTTCAATTTGAAGGAAATAAATACGTATATTGTAACATCTGAATACGTGTAATACATCTCCTACGTGTTGTCGGAATAATAGTCTTGATAACGTCCTTTTAAATACATTTTAATTGATTTTGCATTTATAATAGTTTCTTTTTGAATGAATTGATAGAGTCACAGCTTGTAAAAACGAAATCATATTAAACAAGTGTAGTATCACATGATATAATAAAAGATTCTAAGGGAAAGTAACAGGTGCAACTAGTCATTCTTGACCATCTCAAATATAAACGTAACAACGTAGCATCGTTATGCTCTTGGATAGAAACAAAGGATTTGCGGACGAGAAAGCTGTAATTTATTTTGAATAGTTTCAAAATTATTTACAGTTGCACCAAGTGCCCACAAAATGCTCAAAGTTCAAATAAATATTTTATTTCCACGATATCAGTTGTTTAAAATAGTTCTAGTACATGAACACAATCCTCGCACAACTTTTGTGAATAATTTGACTTCAGATCAAATAAGTCTCTTTATAAAAATCAAAACATATTTCATGATCTGTGCTAATTTTTTTTATAATTCCATCGTATTCATTCCTTCATGGCACCTAATCCCACCTGTCATATATATTTGGGAGATCTGTGTCTGGTTGATCCGCTCCTATTTTGTATTGTTTGATGGACATTTGAGCTTGAATAATGTTCGTTATCTACACATCTTTCATTCCAAGATAAAGGGCTTAATTAACTTATAAGGTTCTCTATATTTTGATGTTAAAGTATGCATTCTTTAGAATCGTGCCTATATGTAAGGTGTTGCAAGCTAAAATATAGTTAAATGATACCTTTATAAATTATATACCGGTAACAGTGAGCCATAAATTGAAATGGCATACTTCTCAGATTTTGTCCATTTGTTCATCCAAATTTGTTTAAAGGTATTACTTCTAGTACTAGTATGATATTTATTTTTTTGGCCTAATGGTATTGTTGAGAAAAAAATATTATATTTTAGTTGGGGGAAGCGGGGCATAAAGAGATTTTTTTATGTCAGGAAGTATATGGTCTTTTTAAGAGAATCTTCATCTCGGGAGGTAAGGACAAGGAACAAAAGCAAGGAAATGCCAAATATCATTATTGTTTTTACTAATTTTTTATGGGAACTTTCCTTACACCAATTAATTAGAATAATGAATTATTTAGAACGGAAAATGAATATTTTAAAACATTAAAATTTATAAAATAGGCAAACCATTTCATTCAATTCGATTTCAACGAGGAGGAATTATATTCGCCATGTGAAAAAAAAATAAAACTTTTCCCATGTTTAGTTTGATTTTTCTAAAGTTTTCCTCAATTTGGATATAAATTAATTTAAATTACTACAAACTATATCGAAATATTGGCATCCTTATCGATGGACACCTGAATGATAGCAGTTTAATTAGTGAATAAACTATAATGTGTTAGCGCTTTCAACTGACAAATCAATCGCTTATTTGTTTCTGTTGATAAACAATGCATGTATAAACCGCAAACTTGTCAGATCATCGAGTTATAAAGGTAGGTGCATTTTTTTTTTCTAAGAACGACCTATTTATGCTTTTTTTTTAAAACTAAATAGACTTGTTAAAGAAATGATTCTTCGGCCTTTTAAAAGATTTGTTTTGCTCTAACTATTAAATTCACACAAATCATAAATCTGCATAAGATTCATGTGATTACCAGGGGTTTTTTTTTCATGCTTAGCGTACAAAGTTGGAATTTTAAGATTTTTTTTTCATTACCGTAATTTTTATTAAATTTATGGGGAACAAGAAGTCACTGACGAGACTGTAGCTCAACTGGTTATAATTATAACAACGGAAGAGAAAAGTGGCATTAAGGAAAGTAATTTGAAACTTCGCAACAGATATGATTTAAAAAAAAAACATTCAGTTTAGTCTTTTTACTTGGGAAGATTTATATCAATCAGACTATAACTGTAGAAGTAGTAGCATTTTGAATATGTTTTGAGGAAATTTCTATTTTTAGTAACCATGTTAAACAACAATATGTACGAGGGTTGTCCGATAAAATAAAAGTAATAAATAACTTTTTAATTAAAATTTTGCGGTGATCCGGGTCAGAATCCCAACTCTAATAATGAAGCCATAATTATAGCTATATATTTAAAGTTGAATTTAATTTTACGCTTTGTAATTCACATTTAGTAAAAGATTATAAATATGCTAATAATAAATATAAATGACACCATTTATTGAATTGTTATCTTGTCCACGAGTTTTACGGACAACCTTCGTATATACTGATCTCTCCTCGTTTTGATAGACCTTAAATCTTATGAAATGTATTTGTTTGAAAATATGTACTAGGATTGATCCAAAGTTTGTGGAATTTCTTCATATTTTATTTATTTCTAAGTGAAATTAATTGAAAATTACAAATGAGAATGTAGACACTTTTTGAATATTTTTATTAAAACAAACATTTTAAATATTAATGATAGTAATTCTATGGCAGTTGCCATAGAAACGTTTGTTTGGAAATGCGGAGGAGACATTAACGCGTTTATTATCATTTTAATTCTTAATACGTAAAGTGAGAATAAAACCGCCCTTATGGTATATAAAAAGAAAATTGTGTCATTATTACGATTGCTTGATCTTTTATTAACCTTTTTGTGAGAGTTTTTTTCTGATTTTACTGGATATTTAGTTTATTATATTAGTGGGTGATTTATTGTTCATCTTTAAGTTGTTAGACAACGTCAAATTTCGATCAAGTCATACGTTTTGTGAAAATCCCGGGATCACTCAAGAGTACATTTTGTTACTGTTTTGCCAGTAATTTAAGAAAAATTGAACTTCCATGTTGTCATTGACGTACTGTGACATTGCTACTGAAATTGGAACATCATGTGGAAAGATGGGAAGTATTTTAAAATATGAGGAAAAATGAAGATAAGTTGATGCTAGGAGATATACAGGCTTTTCTTGAGAAAAAAATGGAGAAAGGGGCAAGATTTTGTAGAATTACGAATTCGAATCGGATATTAGGGAGAGATGCTTCTATAACGTGACTTTACATATCAAACCTGACGTAACATCGAAGTCTCCCCCGGGTTTCACAACAATCCATTCTCAGAAAGCTCGTGTGACCTTATTAGTAATTGGAAATTTGTGAAATTTTCCAATATTGTTGCATTATGACTCTATATTATAAATATGCCTGTTGTTTGCTTTTATCAAATCACAAATTTTAAAAAGGAACTTTTGGACCTTGTTATTTAAAACAGACGTATAGCTAAATTAATATCTTCGGTGTTTTTTCTCTTTTTGCATATTCTTTGATAATTTTTTTTTATTATTTTGATTTATATCCGTATCATGAGTTTAAATCTGAATCAATAAGAACTCGAAATGACTATATGCAAAACAGCACTTTCAATCATATTATTTCTCACACAAATTAACACAATACCATAAATATTGGTTTTATTAGTTGAAAGTCTTTAAAATTACATGTATATTTAATATTTTAAGTGGCATTAAGTACCACAGTGTTATCTTTGTAATATATAATTAAGTTTCATATTTATGTTTAAATTATGTAAAAATTATTAGGACGAAAATTATGGTATTTGTAACATTTTCAATGATTTGATTTAATCCGTGTGATAGAATAAAGCGAATCGCAGGAGTTAAATGTATTTTTGCAAGATTAATTTTCCTCAAAATTCACAGAAATTTAAAAAAAAAAAAACATTTCCTTTCAAATGGTAACTCAGCAGTATTTTCAAAACATAATAGAAATTGTCTGTCTGATATCAGTAGAAATAGAGATGCTAGATTTTCGGTACAAATTTTGGCTTTACTGTTAACGTGATAGAAATTCAATTGGGTCGAATGATAAAAATATGTTAGTTTTGGCACATATATATTAAAAAAAATTACACGATTATTGTATTTGTATTATGAATTCATTTTTATTTCTAATTTATAGAAAATAAATCTGTATGTATAGCATTAAAAATATATTGTAGATAAAGCACAGTAGAAGTTATATATTGCAATTTTAACCTTTAGATTTATATATATATATTTCTCATTAGATCAATAGAGTCAAAGATAACCATACATGTAAATGGGAAAAAAATTGAAATATCCCTGGCCCCCTCTATTTCTACGTATAAGGGAAGTTCATTTCAAAATATCACATGCATGTCACTTGGTTAACTTTGTGTGTTGGATGAGGGTCGCATTTATCAATACCTTCTTAGTAAAATAAAAAGTGAGATTCTTAGAAATAAAAAAAAATCTTATGGATTTAAATACAACTTTTATATATATTTTTTATAATTATTTTGTGTAGATCTCTATTTGATACTTGAAAAAAGACAACAGACAATTCTTTAAAGGAATATAATTTTCTTAGCATTTGGCTGTCGTGATGGTTCATCTTGAAGTTATCAAATATCTTGTTATTTTCCATGTTCTCGGTAAGTAACGGTTGTTGTTTCTTAAAAATTTATCCTTATTGAACGAGACAACTTAATATGATTCATCGTTCATGGTAAACTTTGATCTTGATAGTAATTTACGTGAAAGTAGAATAATATAATGCAAAATTTGCTATTACTTACTGATGTGGGTTTTTTTGCTTGACAAATACACATTTATTTAAATTTAGATAATGCAGGAAAAATTAACACTGAGCTGTGTAGCTTCAGGCCTCACACCGATGAATGTGAGAATCGAGGATGGTTATGGGACTGCAGTTCTCTGGGCTTGCGAACAGTTCCTAGAAATATACCAGAAAGATATGAAAATACGTCGTTGGCTTTGGATCTTTCCTGGAACAAATTCACCACTTTCTCATTTAAGACCTTTTCTATAGTCAATGCCAAATTGTTGCCAAATATAAAAGCTCTTTATCTACAGTTCAACAATATTACAATAATACAAAAGTTTGCTTTTGGTTTATTGGAGAATTTATGTGTTCTTACTCTTTATGAGTGCAATTTGACAAAACTGTCCCTGGCAAACCAATCATTTGCTAATCTAACAAAGCTGAAAGTTTTGCAGATACATTACAATGCATTTGAACATCAGGGATATCCAGATATTGAGATTTCCAGAATATTGACTTTGAAAAGTTTGACATTAGGGGTTTTCAAAGATTTTCATTTTAGTGACCATTTTCGAAAGTTAACACAATTGGAACGAGTGATTTTGTTAAAAGAAAAATCAAAATTTCATCTAACAAAGAACACTTTTGTCGGTCTCTCCAACTCTCCCATATATGACCTGAAATTATATTTCAGAAACCAAGTGTATTGTGATGTCAGTGAAGAAATATTTTGCTCATTTCCTGTTTTGAAAGGTGTCTATATTAACTTTGGTGGAATGTGCGACTTAAATGTCGCATTACAATCCTTAAAATGTCTTCAGAATAGGACAATGGATTACATTAATGCTGATGACAATAAACAAAAACATGCAGAAAGAGAAGTTTCTTTAAACAAGGACAATTGTAAATATTTGTTTAATACATGCACAAAGAAGGTCACACTTACTCACAATCGGATATCTAGAATTTTAGACAATCCTATAAAGACACGAATGGGTCAATGTATGGAGTATTTCGACATATCTATGAATAGGATTGAGTTTATTAAGCCTGATATCATGATTGATTTGCTCACAGGATACCCGAGATTGCAGGCATTATTCCTTATGTCTATTGATTTTTGTGCGATTGTTAGGAACACGATTGAACACAGTTATCCAATTCGTATGCATCTCAAAAATAGGCCGATTTTTACTATAAATCTCTCAACACATTTAACAGTATTAGATGCTTCTTCTACTGATATTCCTCCTCCGGGTATCCCATCCGTTGACTTTACGCTATCCGGTGAACGTTTAAAAGAATTAAAGGTACCATACACAAACTTTCTGTGCAAACGTGTAGCACCAATACAAACGCCTTCTTTAGAAGTTCTTGATATATCTAATAACGAATGCAGTAAAATTAAGTATCAGCTATTACAGTTTGCTACAAAACTTGAAACATTTCTGGCAAACAAAGCGGATCTTGACTTTACTTATAATCCAGTTATGGAAACATTTTTCATGGGGCTTAAAAGATTAAAAGTTGCAGATTTGAGTTCTAATAAAATATCCTATTTACCACCAACTACGTTTGTTGATCAAAAACTTTCCCTTTTAACTTTATATCTCGATCACAACGAATTAACAACAATTCCTGTATCGCATTTACAAAAGCTAAATCATCTTTACCTTCGCTTTAACAAATTAACATTCTTAACAAAATTTGATATCGACAACTTATTGACATTAAATAAGAATTTTACATTACATATCGAAGGAAACCCAATAAATTGTGAATGTACACACATTTTTTCTCTAAAATGGATGAAAGAAAATAAAATCATATTTGGGGATCTAAAAAGCACTATGTGCATTAGCCAATCGGTGTCATTGGCAGATTTTTTAGAGGAAAAGGCATTTATAGAATTTGAAAAGAAATGTCAAGAAAACATGTGGCTTACCTGTTCTACCATTATGCTCGTACTTCTACTTACGACAATTCTGACAGCAGCATTAGTCAAAAAATATCGTGTTCATGTTGATTATGTTATTTTGCGCATGCGTAATCGATGGAAAGGTGTCGTACATGTTGTAAATGCAAAAACATTTCAGTTTGATGTCATACGCAGAAGAGGATGACCAATTAGCCTGTACAGTTCTGTATGGAGAGCTTCTCTCTTTAGGATTCTTAATTAGCTTTCCGGATAAAGACTTTATACCTGGTATTTCAAAAGCTGAGCAACTTTTGCACTATATTGATGTTAGCCGGAAAGTCATTTTTCTCGTGACGGAAAATTTCCTGGAGAGTGGGTGGGATACGTATGCCATTCAGATGGTGGTCACTCATGCATTTCACAATCACAGAGAAAAATCCATAATAGTGATAATAAAAGATAGTATTCCTATAGAAAGAATGCCAAAGGACCTCAGATACATATGGTGGTCTATCAAAAGTATCCGATGGCCTGAAAATGGAGAGAACATGATGAAATTTTGGCAGGAATTATCTACCGCTTTGCACTCGAATTAAATTGGAAAAAATGTTTTTGCATGATTATTAATTCTTCTATGTGTATTAAGTTATTGTGTATATATCCAGTTTCCCAATTCACTTCATTTATAAAATGATATAGATCCCCTTGTTGTATACAAATATTGACTTTGGGTGAGGGCAACATTGATTATGTCAGACGCCAATGGGTGAAATATTGATTGACACAGAGCGGGTGCATTATCTACGTCCTGAAGAGGCCCGCGCGGAAAACTGGTAGAGCGTCTGCTCTAGAGTTGAGAGGTAAAGAGTCAATCCTTACGTTGCAGGTTAAAACCCTACTATGGGACGTGGAGACCTATCCTTCGGATAAAAGCGTATAAACTGAGGTCCTTTGCCTTAATATATGCTGGTACAATTAAGACCCCTCACTGCTTAATGGCCGTAAGTACCGAGTATATAGAACACAAATTTGCAGCTCTCCATCGACACGTGGTGGCGTCTCCACATGAGTAAAAAATTCTCGAGAGGGACGTTTAACAAAATACAAACAAACAAAAGGCCCTGAGGAAGCTAACATACTCAATACATACTCAATGTCCAATACATTACCCACACATTCGTTGTAGTTGTAGTGAATTTTTAAGTTGCCTTGATTGTGTTATTTGGTGTTTTTATAAGTGTGACGTTATGTTTTTAGAAGTCGGAACTGTATCATTATGTCACAATAAATCAATCAACTTATTAGTACATGTAATTAGAAACATACTATTGTTTGAAACTGTTTATCGGTAAATACAGTAGTAAAAATTAAATGACTGTCAATATTTTTTCGGAGGAGGTGATATCAAATATTGCCTTTTTTCTACATGTAGAATATTTAGACTTTTCTTCACTTAATATAACAAGTAACTGTTATACTTATGTGAGTCGCTAGATACCTAATGGTAAAGGAGTCCATGTGATTCTTCAGAGGGACAAAAATGGTTCATTATTTTTTTTTAAAGATTGAAATGAAGGCTTATCTTTGGGGGGTGTGACAATCTAACCCCGTGAGCCTGTTATTCGATTATTTGTACTCAAACTTTTGTAAATATTTACTTTTTACAGAGTTTATTTCAGTATTATGTAATATTAGTATATTCTTTGGAATACATGTAATATGATTTTACTGATATAAAATATTTTTTTATTATTTTTGAAATTCATTGATATTTTTTTTTTTCTTAAAATACCTAAAAAAGGTGAAAATCGTGGCATCTTTGTTATGAATCCTTTTAGTATCCTTAAGGTATGTCACTCATCAGCTTTTTTAGAAAATTTCAGAATCTTTAAATTCAAAACTCTTAGTTGCAATTCAGTTCTAAGAACGTATGTAAATTAAAAATTGTAGAGGTCTCAATATTCAATTTAAAAACTGCTCACAAATTCAAAAGGAAGTAATATTTTCGAATTACTATATTTTTCTGCGGTGGCAGGATATATAGAAGAAAATTCTTCAAATCTGCTCATTTGTTAAATTTAATACTTTGGAACTTTAGACCCACATATTTTACTAAGAAAATTTTTCCGTTATAATATGACAATATTGTACACCATTATCCAACATTGTCTCTGTTGGTAAGGCTCATTGTACAAATTGTATATTAAGAGAAATAATTTTTTAATTAATTCTCCAAGTGGTTATCCAACTTAAACTCATATTTACCTTTCTTAAGAAAACATTCTTCAAAAGCATACGTCGGTTTTGAATATTTTTATATTACAAAGAACCAAAATGAATTTGAACTAACATATCTACATTGGATTACAAAACTTCATAAAAATTCAAACAAATATACATTGCGGGTTCCAGAAAATGTTCAATTGAAGGAGAAACTTGGTTTTCTTAAAAATCATTCTGCGGAAATGACGTCATAGCGTAGGCAAAACATTGCTGATGGGTTTTTCATCTCTATCGAAAGTTTTTCAACAAGTTGTAAAATTTTGCGCAAACTTTCAACCTTCATTCAACCTGCTTTTTATAACGTACATTTGATTGGGTGAAGGGTTCCTGTTTGGCCGTTTGATATTTGTCTTCAAATAACATGCGGCTTTTTACTTTGGAATTTAAATTGC